>NC_056748.1:548116548-548249048 GCF_019279795.1 Protopterus annectens
CAGAAATGCATTTATATCACTGGAAAGTGCCTGTTTCATTAAAAATCTCTAACAGCTGACTTGTCCTTCTTCTCTACTATGTGGGATAGTTAAATCTCACACATACAGGCAATGGCAGCTCTGTGCCCATCAACAAGGCAAATGAAACATTGTAAATGCCCATTAGTGGGTGATACTGCCCTACTGCAGGCACATTTCTTGAACAAAAGTATTGGCGTTATGCCAAGATTGAGGAGGAGAGCAGGCCCCTGCACGTACGGTAGCTGAACGACTCCAAAAACCAATCGCATTCAAAAAAATCTGTAGAGCCAGCAAACAGTGACAGGCAAAAAGTAATTTATTAGTTGGAAGACATAAAGCTAAAAATAAAGCAAACCAGTTTCGGCTGTCAAGCCTTCTTCAGTGCATTAAATTAATTAAGCATACATTCAAATATATATAGTGTAGCACCACCTGAAGTCCATAGGTGTAAATTGCATCCTTCATTAAAGATATTCATTCATTGTTATGCCAAGATTGGCCTAAAGCCCCCCCCCCCCCCCAACATCAATATATGAAGGAAAAAGTAAGCTAAACTTATAATTAGTAAGCTGACAAATGAAAAAATCCCACAAAAACTAGTTTGAAAAATAAAGTGTTCTATCACACAACAATAGGATTTCAGAGAAAAAAAAACACAACGACTCACTGTAAAACCTCAAAAGAACTGCCAGATTAAGCAGCCTGGGTCATTCTTCTGTGGCTGAGTATTCACGTGGCAAAGAAGAAATGGAAACTGAGGGAGACCGCTGTATTGTGGGAATGAGGGCTCCTGGTAGCTTTGGAAAGTTTTACTGACTGAGCAGTTCCGAAACCTGACAAATAAAATCTTAGATGGATCCATATTACAAGACCTGTGGCTAGCACGTCCAGAGCCCAGGACATCTATAACCAGATGCCTTTAATAATTTAACTAAGATAGATTATCTTTTGTGTAGAATGGCTCCTCAGCCTCTACAATAAAATGAAATATCTGCCAGTGTTTTAAATTAATTTACTGTTGCCCAAGAATGTACATAGTTTTGATCTAAGATCACAAAATCTGTTTCTTCTCTGCTATGCATTTTAATCTTGTTGATTGTCACAGGGTATTAAGAGTGTGTCCCAGGAAACCATACATTTAAGGCAAAGACCCAGTGCAGAAAAATGTTGCCATTCCATCATAGGATATACACACAGTCACTCACACATCATAATATACACCCAGAGGTAATCAACGGTTTCACCAATTTACTTAACGGCATGTATTTACTATGAGGGAAGAAACAAGAATACCTGGCAAAAGCTCACATGGAAACAAGAAGGACATGTTATTTTAGGGACATTTGCATCTCCTTGGCTTTTACTGAAATAGGGGTGCAGGTCAGTCAGGAAGAAAAATTAAAGCCTAGATCCCAACTCATCAGACATAGTTTTACAAATGGAATTTTAACATGAATTTAAAAACATCTGTTTTGGGGAATGATTGCCTCCTTCCCTGGAGTAAACGTTGACCTTTGCACTTTCTGACTTGCTATGCTAGCTCAAAGATTTCTTTACCTCAGGATTAGAGAAATTTCTCCTACAATACCTTGTTCAATCAGCCTTTAATCTAACCAACTGTGTATTACTGCAGAGCTGACTATCATGTAAAGAGATGACTCCATGTTATAGGAGTCAGATACCAGAGTGGCAGCATTTCTAGGAGCAAGAAGCATGGCGTCAATGGCCTGGTGCATTCCTGTTCTTCTGCTTCTGAATGGCTAAATGATGAACCAATGATGTCAATGATGTCAACAACATCATATCCCACATCACGAAATCCAAACCACCTAAAATAAGTTAACAGATGGTGGTAATCACTCACATGAAAAATGAAAACAAGCAACAATATATATTTTTTTGCATTAGGGGAAATCTCACACTTCTAACCTGCTTTTCTTAAATGTGCTAACTCTTTGGTTGTAGAATCATAGAAAAAGGGAAACACTGCTGTATGGAAAGAGTGGTTCCCCCCACTTCACCTCAACAGCACTGTGTTGAAGAAGTTGAAGAAAGCAGTAAATTCAGATTACATCCGTACTTTAAAAACAGAAATAAAATAACATTTCCTCACACTCTTTCCCTCAAAGTGAACTTTAAAGAGCAATGACCACAAGCACTGAACAATGACTTCCTCACACCATACTTGTGACACCTGTCCTCACTGTTACTGGTCTTCGATGTTTATAGTCAGATGATTATGGACTTGAAGATGTTGAAATGATATGCTCTCTTACATAAAAAGCCCTTCATTTCAATGTAAAAAATATCAGGATGTAAAGGCAGAGGTCCATCTTACACACAAAGATTTCCCTTCTGAAAGTACCAAGCCATGTGCAAATTCTAACAGCTCTGGGATCCAGGGTTCAGATCTGGTATCTGATTACTGTCTGTCAGTTTAAATGTTCTTCTTTATGTCTGACTGGATCTTTAGGGAGTTTTCCAGCTTCCACCCACTTACTAAAACCACGCTGTCTGGCTGGATACAAGTTTCATTATATCACTCTGCTGTTTATTATGCCATGATTTGTTCTTGGACCTCTTCTCCCTTGGATTCTACCTAAAATGAAACCCCCTTAGTGGACAAAGCAAGTTAATAGACAATAAAAAAATAAATAAACAAGAAGTCAGTGTGTACTGCATTTACCTTTGCCTGTGTGGTCTGACTTGAAAGATTCATGAAAGATCAATTCACTTACCAGCTCAGGACATAAATTAAGAAAGGGGCCCGATCATATCTGCCAAAATATTCAGTGTTAAGAGCCAACTGCTTGTCCCTGAGAAAACGTCCAGTATATGAAATATCCTCTTACACTGATTATCGGATGAAAATCTTACTTAGCTAAAATAACCTCTTTTTCATTATTTTAATGAATATATTCTGTGGGGGATAGAAATCCTCTAACATAATCCATCACTTTTAACAAAAGTTCCCAAGCATGGCCTGTCTAAATGTTACTAGTACTTTCACAACAGGATGGATTTAGTTAAGCAAAAAAATGAAACTGTTCTTACTACTTTTGCTTCTATAATAGGAAATCTGAAGAAAGAAACATTAGTAGATTGTTCTAATGCTAACAGAAGAAAGATTTTACATTTCAAGAGGAGAAACACTAAGATGTATACAAAGTGTGTTGTGGGGGTGGGGAGTAGCCAGCCTCAGATGTTATAAAGGAGCAGAATGATCTTGGCATAATATTTTTATTTACCATTAATTATCTACGTAAAACCCCTTTGCAACTATAACATAAGCCAAAGATAATATGTTTACAATCAAAATTTGCCATGACCATGGACAAATTAATACTACAGTCCATCAGCTGCAGCCAACAGCTACACCCATCCTTAGTGTGCTCACCCATTAGTCAGGATACAATAACTGAAAAAGCAAAGTAAAACAAGTGAATAAGAAAATGTCTTAAGCAGTTACAGTCTGAAAACAAACCTGCTGCTAAACACAGTACAAAGACACTTGTCAGCCATTAGTAGGTGGACAGACAAGTGCATTAGGCAGCTGTGAGTACCCGGGCAAATACCTCCTAAGACAGCTGTGATTCCCAAGGTGAGTATCTCATTGGGCAGTGATGAATACCTGGGCAGGTACCTCATCAGGCAATTGTGAGAAACTGTGCAAGTACTTCATTAAAAACTGATGAGTACCCGGGCAAGTATCTGGGTGGGTACTTCATTACCAGCTATTAGGACTTCAACAGACACATTCAGCAGCCAAGAACACCCAGGCAGGTGTGTTATCAATAGCCTTTAATATCCAAGCAGCTACTGTATTAGTACTAGTATCTGGGGAGGTGGTTGAGGAGAAGGTAAGTCTGAATAAGGAGATCAAAGCTAAAATCAGAGGGGTAGCAGCCAAATGGGGCAGTGTCAGGGGTAGTGTGTTGGGAAACGAAATAGATGCCAAGTAAGGTGTATAATGCAATGGTGGAACCAGTGCTTCTGTATTGCAGAGTAGCCTGAGCATGAGCAGTGAAGGCAGAGCAGTTGCTTATGCTAAAGGTGATGGAGATGAAGTGTCTGCGATGAGCAGTAGGATGCAGACTGTGAGACAGATGGAGAAATGAGGACATCAGAGCAAGGGCTCAGGTAGCTTCAGTTGCAGAGAATCTCAAAGAGTAAAGGTTGTGGGGGTTTAGGCACATGTGCAAAGAGCAGAAGATGATCTGGTGAAGAAAATTTGGGCCAGATAGGAAGAAGACAAGAGGAAACAAAGGCATCCAGCAAAGAGATGGATGGATTGTGTGAGAGAAAACATTTGACAGTCAGGCATGTCTGTCAAAGAAGGTAGGAGTGGGCCCTGAATCTACAGAGAGAGAGATGGAAACAGATGACATGATTTCACAACCCCATACAGAAAATGGGAAAAAAGGGGTGATGATGACGATGATAATGATAACTCTATTACTACCTTGACAGACACTTGTCAGGCAGCCAGTAGTAACTAAGTAGTAATGCTTCAGTAGGTGGACTGCTATCACACTTAACTGTCTCATGTAAATGGCAGAGCAGGAGGAAATTACTAACATACTACCCAATGTGAGCACTGTGATGTAACTCCAAGGAGGAACCAATTACTTTAGCATCAAACTAGGCCTCATATAGAGGTTTGGGATAAAAATCTGACTGAATTAAGGGTGGGTGTTTTTAAAGGCCTTTGCATAAATTACTGATTAGGCTTTGCCTGCAGTGCTGTATGCAGTGCTGTATGCAGTTCTGTACACTATACAAGGAAGGAGTTATTAAAATGATGGCTGATTCAGAGTTGGGTTATCAAAGGGGAACATGGGTGAAGAAAATTTAGCAAGATTTAAGTGAGAAACCTTGCACCCACTCACAAAGGAGAAGATGAAATGCATGAGAGAGTGCAAATAATTCTGCATGTGAATTTAAAATTCAGCAAAATAGCATAGAAGGATGGAAGACATAATTAGCAGATTAAGAACACACTTATTCATGGTGAGATGAAGACAGATATTTGAAGACAGGACAGTCAAAGACTACAACAGTACACCAAAAGGGGTAATAGACTGAAAGGTGGGACAAGTGATGCTACAACATAAAAACTTCAAGAAGAGGATGGGAATGATGAATAGAACATATATGGGAGACACTAGCTGCACACCCCCTCGGATTTAATCTACATGTTTAAGGCAGGGTTCTGAGGACAACAATGCCTTGCTCTGAAATCTCTAGTAAAGATATTTCTTGCTTGCAGTTTTATTGGTAGTATGTAAAGATGAACGACTATTCATGCACAGCTCAGTGAACATACTTTACTAAGATTGTTGGGAGAGAGTACACTTCTCATGTAAGAGGCTCTGCCCTTGTGCCCTCTACTTGTATATCAGCAACTCTGAGGATACTGCTGTTTGTAAAAAGTTTAAATCTTTACAGCAGCAACCTTGGTCAAAAATGTTACCTCTGACAAGACAGACAACATTTTTTGAGATGATGAGCTCAGTGAAATACGGCAGAACTGGAACATTACCATACAAAAAACTAGCAGCATCTCTACAGAGTACAACCTACAATAAAACAGATGTTTTGACAAGATTATCTAAAAGCTCTGTACAGAGTTAAGCAGACTGTTGCTGCATTGTAAGACTTCAATCATTATTCCTACTCCTAACCTTTTATATAAGGCTGCATTACTCAGGTTGGTAACCGTCAAGTGAATACCAATACCAATACCAACCCGGACCACACCACAAAAGGAGGGGGTGTATCCATATTCATAAAGGATACCCACACCTCCAGGTTGGTGGCAACGCACAAAGCTTCGGAAACCATCCAGGTGCAACTAACCATAGGCAAAACTGCTCTACAAATTGTAGCATGCTACAGGCCACCCTCTCAAACTCAGGAACCCCACACAGCCTTCCTGAAGACACTGGAGGGTATAAATGTATCTCCAAACACCATCATATTGGGTGACTTCAACTACCCGAATATAGACTGGGAACATTACTCAAGCCCTAACTTTCTAGCCCAATGGTTCCTGGAGTTCATAAATTCAAATACCATGGAACAGCTAGTCATTGTTCCCACGAGAGGAGAAAATATACTAGATCTCATTATCACAAACATGGGGACAAAATGCTCCACACCGGAAGTATATCCCTCATTGGTGAGATCTGATCATAAACTAATCTCACTGGAAATCCACATCCGCCCCACCCCAAACAAAAAAGACCACAGTGAAGAACTTCTCTAAAGCAAACTTCACACTACTCAAGACTGGTGTGGTATCCTTCAAGGCCCCTGAGCCAGTGGAAACCACAACCCAAGCTGCGGAAGCCCTTACAAACGCCTTCTATGAACACCTCCAGGACTGCATGGATCAGGCAATCCCAAATAAAACCAAGATTCTTTCCACAACGGGCAAACGTCCAGTCTGGTGGACCCCAGCCATTAACAAACTTTACAATAAGAGGAGAAAGCTATTACATGATAGAACAAAATCCATAAAAGGGAAGTCACCCTGATCATTATTAGTAAAAATACGAGCACTCATAAAATCAACTAAGGCCAATTTTGAGAGAAAAATTGCCATGGATTCAAAGGACAATCATAAGGCCTTTTTCAGCTATGTTAGGAACCTGGGTGGGAACTCCCAGATATGCTCAGAATTAGTCCAAAATGATACAAAAATCACTGAACCCACAGACATTGCCAACATACTGGCAGACAGGTTCAGTGCAACCTTCACCTCCCTCTCCCCCCCTAAAGGAGAGATAACTATCCCAGCGGAGTGTAGCCTTCCAGACATCTCAAATGTGCAGGTGAAAGCTGCTCTCTCTAAAGCTAAAAACACAGCATCAATGGAACCGGATGGTGTCCCCGGCTGTGTGCTACACGAGCTAAATGAGGAATTAAACCTGCACATAAGGCAGCTGTTTAATCTCAGCCTTACCACAGGATACGTGCCCAAGGAGTGGTGTACGGCAACTGTGGTCCCACTCCACAATGGCGGTGCCTCTACGGACCCTGGTAATTACCGCCCCATACGCTTAACAAGTCTAGTCTGCAAAGTTATGGAGAGGATCATAATGGAGCTCATAAACAAAGATATAGGGGACTTGCAGACATTGGACCCGACCCAGTTTGGCTTCGTCAAGGGAAGATCATGCCTTTTGAACTTGGTCGACTTCTTCGAAACAGTCACCAAGGCCATTGATGAGGGAAAGGCAGTCCATACAGCCTATCTTGACCTTGCAAAGGCTTTCGATGCAATACCCCACTCGGGTATTGTAGAAAAACTTACCAACTTAAATGTAAACCCATATGTCACAAGATGGGTTGCAAACTGGCTTAAGGACAGAACCCACAGGGTTAGAGTTGCTGGCGCTATGTCAGACTCCAAGCCAGTCACAAGTGGTGTCCCACAGGGCTCGGTCCTTGGCCCCCTATTGTTCGGCATCTACTTCTCAGAAGTACAGGCCAACATGGGAGGACTTTGGCTGACAAAGTTTGCAGATGACTGCAAACTGGGCGCCATAGTGGAAAGTGCATCGGACACGGATATCCTTCAGAAGGGACTCACGGAAACAGATAGCTGGTGCCAAAGCCATGGCCTGAAGTTAAACACCAAAAAATGTATAGTCATACCCTTCGGGAAAAACAAGGTAACCCCAAGCTACCATATAGGTGGCAATCCACTAAGCACAGAAGAGGTCATCAGGAACCTGGGGACCCAGGTTGACAGTGGCCTTTCTTTTGACACTCACGTTGCTTAAGTGGTTAGAAAGACCTTCTACATTGCCCACCTGATCATGAAGGGATTCACATCCAGATCTAGTGAGGTCATTGTTCCCCTGTACTCTTCACTTATCAGACCAATGATCGAGTACAATACCCCATTCGGGATGTATCTCACCCGACATCTGCAGCAATTGGAGAGACCCCAAAAGTTCCTCACCAAAAGGATAAAGGGACTCCAAAATCTGTCATATGCTGCCAGATTGAAGAAACTCCAGCTCTATTCAGTCGCATACCATCTGCTCAGAGGTGACATGTGCCTGACATACAAGGCCATGTCCAACCCGGAATTAATGGACATGCTCCACCTCAAAAAATCCAAATCCACCAAAACCACTAGAGCAAGTGACTTAAACCTTAGCACGGACATAAATAGGATGTGCTGGAGGGATAGATTTATCACTCAGAGACTCCCTATGCTGTGGAATAAAATCCCGGTCCATGTGAGGCAGAGCACCTCGCTGGCTCTGTTCAAGAGAAATCTTGACCTGTGGATGGGAGATCGTAGGTTTACCCCGGGAATCATCTCTGTGTCACTGATGGACAGAGGCACAACAAACTAATGGGCACAGTATTTTTTCATATAAGGGGTGGCGTAAGCCACAAAAATTTGGGCTAGGCTTATAAATGCCATAGGGCAGATAGCCTAGTATAAACCTATGAACCTATGAACCTATAATAGCGTCAAAGATACACTCATCAAGATCCATGTGTTAAGCAAGTATCTGGTTCCAAAAACTGACAACAACCTCCTCAAGGAAAAAAAAAAACAGTTTCTCCCTCTGTAGCTAGTGTATCAGGTATTGTTTCTTGTTGAATACTTACTGCTAATTTTTCCTGTATGATGCAATGTATGTGAGGTTTCTCATTTTATTGTTTTTACTTTTCCTCTGTACTTTCAATGTTTTGATTACATTATGTCTTGCAAATCTGCAGGCTACATAGCAGACTAAGTTTACTAAATGTGTATTTTCTTCATCAGTACAAGGTAGGTAGAACAGAGCAACAGCAAACCAAATGTAATATCCAGCCACTATTGGTCAGTGAAAATGTCTCACACTTTCACCTAATTCCAGCTAAGTTAAAAGTATAAAAGCAGAGGATTTGTATTTCTAAAAGCATGAATCGTGCTTCTCCATTAAGCTTTTTACTAAGATAAGTTGTTTGCACGCACGCATGCACAAACACACACACACGCACACACGCACACACGCACACAAGCACACACACACACACACACACACACACACACACACACACACACACACACACACACACACACACACACACACACACACACACACACACACACACACGTATGCACGTTTACACAGACACAGACATACAAATATTTATACACTAGCACACACACACACACACACACACACACACACACACACACACACACACACACACACACACACACACACGTGCACATGTATAAACATGACCTTTATTTCTTGAAACTCGCTTGCAATTTCTGGACGTCTGCTATATCTCGAGAGCCCACACCGAGGCTTTCTGGCTGCCTCATGTAAAAACAGCATAAACAAATCTACCCCGACTATGACAATGAAAGACATGTACATGCGCTGAGAACTTCTCTGATATATTCTGCTTCATTCTTTATGAGTTACAAGACACAGCAGGTGTGATCATATCATTACATCATTACTAGCTGCTGCACAGCAGTGTCTACAGGTGAGCTGTACATCTGCACTTCTTTAACCAACTTACTGTAGCAATGAATCTATATTGTTTTTATGTTTTTCATGCCTAAGACCACAACTGGGAAATAATCTCAAAAGTTCTTTTTTTCACCTAATAAAACATTTCACAAATAAAAAGTGCTTGTTTCCAGCCCAGCACCTTCTGATAAATGACAGCTAACTTATGCCAGAAGAAAAGTTTCAATACAAGTGTTAACGTTTGGGAAGAGACTGTAACCTCTGCTAAAGTCATCATCAGTCATTGCCTTCATCTGTCTTGTTGTGTTGGTTCTACCACTGTACATACACTCAACAACTGTCTTCAGTACTTCAAGTTAAGTTTCTTTATAAGGAACTTGCACACTTTTCTTTTTTTTTTTTTGCATTATAGTTACTCAAGAACATTTCTACTGATTTTTACTTTGCTTGATATTGCAGTCATTAACTCTGGTTTCTACAGGACTGCAGCCATCACTGAAACTGTAGAAATGATGTATGCGCTTTGAAGTGTTTTGTGCTATTTTTCCAATTTTGTATATTCTTGGAATGAAAATATATAAGGGAATGTGGAGAGTGCAGGAGGGGCTTGACTCTTACAAAAAGATGTTTTAGTGTATGTATTTTTTTTTTGGCTGTCACTGCATTTGTAAGTTCAGCCTAGCTTTGTTTTGAAGAAATGCATCTTAAATGAACACTAGCAGTGTATTTTTCAAGGAAACATGGCTATGCATTTATGTTATGAGGAATGCTATTTCAGCTTATAGTGAAAACATTTGTAAGTCTGCTTAGAGTCCTTATGTATTTATACAGACAGAGTCTTTGTTTCCTTTTTTGTTACTGAGGCATGAAAGCCAGGTGTTAAAAATGAAACATCCCACACTCTAGGTGGCCATCACCATGTCTTACAGAAGTTACTCCCTGTATTTTTATGAAAAGAAGGAAGTGTACCATGCTGCACCAAATAAAATATCTTGGCACAAGGAATATCACCAAAAAAGTATATGCAGCTAACCACTGCTATGACGCAAAATATAAGACTCCACTTTTCACTCCCAAACACAATCCTTTTTACTCCAAAACACAGAGATTCATTCATAAATGTCTAAGTTAGCATATGTCAGCTACTGCTATCATTAGAAATGAACTATAAAGCTTAAGACTTCACAGAAGTAAGACAGGATGATTTTTGTTTTAAAATAGCCACTGTAAAAAATGCATCTAATTATGACTATATAGCAGCAATTAGGCCTGACATCCTAAGTATTCTGTCATGGTGAGGGCAGTGAAATCTTACAGCATTGCAGTGGCTCATCTAGTACCAAGTGTCAATCCCTGATCGGTCACCCCACCCCTTCAGCTCTTAAAATGAAGAAAAGAAAAGGTCCACTTCCTTAGCCTGGCACTGCAAACCAGATACCCTGCCCCTCTCTCCCCCACAACCCTTAGCTCTTCAGCTTTTACTTGAAAAGTACAAAAAAAAAGATTCACTTCCTTTCTGACACTCCATCATGAAGACAGATACTCTGCCTCTCACACCTCTCTGCCTCTCAGCTCTTTATTTGATGACTTCAGCTTTTAAACTATAGCAAACAGCTTGCTACAACTTGCTACAGCTTACCACACAAGTACACTTTTGTACCAGCATTCAGAAATGCTGGATGTTTTTATATCGTGCTTAACTTGTCATAGCATTTTTGGGGATGAAATGCCACATTTTGAAATTTCAAGATCAACGAGAAAAATGTATTGCCCATCTACTGTAGGGCAGATACATTTGTAGAGACCATTTGTTCGGGGGTAAGTACAAGGAAGGGGCTACTGAGACTAGGGTTGTTAATTATCAGGTCAATGTTTGAAAAGGTCCTTGGATCAGTTCAGTTATCTAGTTAACAAGTGTACAATAACTAACTAAATAAATAAATACACAGACACTGCATAAACTTTGATTACTTGAGAAAGTGTCTGGTTACATTGATCTCAATGTACAAGTACAATCCATTTCGGTGCTATCATGAGCAACCTGACATGATGTAACAGTATGATAATTGCTGCTGCCAAGCCTGGATCCATGCTTCACAAGGATTTCATGCTGACTATGAACTTGATGACTCAATATCAGTTAGCAGAAAAGGCAATGAAGGAGGCATGTGGGGTAGGAGGGGTGTAAGCAGCCGATGTCAGCTTGCTCTTCCTGGGATACGGGAGGTAGTTTAGCCTAATGCAATTTTAAAAGCTACTGGAAAAAGAGGTGTATGGTGTGCAGAACTAGGGGCCAGGGATATATGCACATGGTATCCTTCATGAGAGATAGGCAGGAATGTGCATGTCAACAGCAGAAGACACAGGAAACCTTCACACCAGCTTCTAGGAAGATTGGCAAGCCCCTAAATGGAAAAAACCCTAAAGCCTGACTAAATTATGGCCACACCGAAAACTGATCTCATCTTGATAATGGGGAATCAATGGGTGAATGACAGGTCCTAGACAGCTGGCAGGCACTGGGGCCAATAAAAACTACACAAAAAAGTGCTGTTGCCATGTGACCCAAGACTCGGAGGCAGGATTAACATGGAGCCAAGGTGTAAACTCGCATTAAAGACTGCAGTGCTTATGTACTGTCTATAGACAGAGATATTCTACATATCATGGTATACATGGTACACCCAATAAATAATGAGCTGACCTAATGATTGGGATGCATCAGGATGTCTGTGATAAAGAGCACAAACAACTAAAGAAGAGGCTCCATGTTTTGAACTATTGTATCTATGGATGATGAAGCAAGGTTCAATTCATCCAGATATGGGAAGGTCTTAACCACCTGCAGCCACTTATGGCCTACTATAAATACCACACATCTGGCAAACATCTTGGGATCGTGGTGAAATCAAAAGACAAACTTTAATACTGGCAAAGGCAGCCTCTATCCTCAAAGCATATGTACCGCCACAACTCCTTCCTGACTCTGATGTGTACACAAGAATTCTTGGGGTTCAAAGAGTACACCCAATCTCCTAATGGATAAACAAGGTATACTGTGGCCATGTGAAAGGCTTCTTTGGAGATGTGCTGCTTTAAGCCTGTTCTTTGTCTTCTGTGGCACAAGAAACAAGTTTGAATGGTATCCTTGCCCTTTTTGGTCTGGCAGGACTTCTAGGGTGGCTTTTGTCTGCAAGAGGATTAGCATCTCTGTATTTGCTGCAGATTTCTGGCAGGGTGGAACACCTTGTTTTGTTTGTTTTAAATTTGTTGACCGGGTTAGTCTGTCTGAGCTGACAGCCCTTTTTCACCGGAGGCCAGGCAACAGTAGTGGTACAGAAATTGAGGTTAGGTACTTTGTTCAGAAGGAAACAATGGGAGACTGTGTAGAAAGCATTCGAAAGATCAAGGAATAAGCAGGAGAAAAGTATGTTGTTGTCTCTGACTACAGAAATAGTGTTGATGAAGGATAGAAGGGAAGTAATGGTACTGTGTTTTGGGAGAAAGCCATGTTGTGTGGAGGTAAGTAGATTTTCTTGCAGTAAGTACTGCATGACTTGCTTGAGTATGCATTTTTCTAAATATTTTTGAGAGGTGTGAGAGGATAGCAATAGGTCCCAAATTAGAAATTTCTGTGAAGTTACCTTCTTTATGTAAAGGTAGAATATAGAATTGTTTCCAGAAGGAGAGAAGTTTAGATTCAGAGATGGAACAGTTTATTAGAATAGATACAGGAACAGCCAGAGTGTTAGCTGCTACTTAAAGGAAATTGGGAGGAATATTGCCTGCTGATGTACAAGCAGGGCTTTAATTTGCAAAGTAGGCATTTAATGTAGTTGATAGGTACAGGTTTTAGGAAAAAAACTTGCAGTAGAGTTTAGACTAGGAGATGGGTGGGGAGAGATTACAGTCTTGGTAGTTGAGGAGACAGACGGTAACATCTTCTTAATGGATTCAATGAAGTGGGAATTGAACATAGTGGCAGTTTCTTGTGGTATTATAGTTGGGCAGCAAGAACAGTGGCTATAGTGGAGTGGGGGTCAATGAATAGCACTATGTAACCTCTAAATAGAGTGTCCCTTACCCACCTGTCCTTAGTAATCTTGGAACAGTACAAGAATACTTCCAAATACAAAAAGTAAAAAAAAAAAGTACAGTGCTATGGATTCATGATGATGACAGATTGAATTAGAAAGCTGTGACTGCCTATTCCATGAAAAAAACTGTACTGAAAGCCACTTTCATTAAACAGCAAATCCCGTTTGTTTTCTTTTGATGGGTGGAGACCTACACCCCCCTGACACACACACACACACACACACACACACACACACACACACACACACACACACATATATATATAAACCATTATTTCGCAAAACAATGAGGAAAGTGCAAAGCCAAAAGCTGCTTTCAATGAAATGTATTCATGGCATTGTCAATTGGGCAAACGCAGTCTATCACCTGTCTGGCTCCAGATACTATCTAATTACAATGCCATTTTGCCTAACATTCACCTACAGTGCAAGCTTACCATCTTGGTAGCATCACTACACACTCCTCCCTGCTTTGATGATACCCAGTGGCTGTGGTCCATGCCTCAGTTCTATCATTCAAGGTATCAACTTTCAAGAAGGCACCTTCAGAGGTGTTCAGTGAGTGCTCCTAAACTTGGCCACGAAGGAACTACTGCATAACCTTCCTCTCTTTCATGAAACAGTCACACATCCTCTGGCAGACATTTGCAGAAGTTGTTATAGGTTTGCAGCTGTGAACAAGGCTAACAACCACTGTGGCCTTTATAAGCCTAGCCATACATTCCCAAACCTCTGACAAGTTCATAGGTTCATAGGTTCATACTAGGCTATCTGCCCTGGGGCAATTATAAGCCTAGCCCGATTCTGTATGGCTTATGCCACCCCTTGATTTGAGTATACTGTGCCCTTTTTAAGGTTTAGTTTACTGTGCCTCTGTCTAATAGTGACACGGGAGTAATCCCTGGGACAAACCTACGATACCCCATCCACCTATCGAGATTCTTCTTGAAGAGATTCAGTGAGGTGCTCTGCCTCACATGAACTGGAATTCTATTCCAGAGTGAAGGTAGCCTCTGGGTTATGAACCTGTCCCTCCAGCAAGTTCTATTTATTTCTCTGCTGAGGTTCAAGTCCCTCGAGCATGTGGCTCTAAGGGATTTAGATTTACTGAGGTGCAGCATGTCCATTAATTCTGGATTTGACATAGCTTTGTATGTCAGGCATAGATCGCCTCGACGTAGGCGGTATGCAACTGAGTAGAGCTGGAGTTTTTTTAACCGAGCAGCATATGGTATCTATTTGAGATCCTTGATCCTCTTGGTGAAATACTTTTGGGGTCTTTCTAATTGCTGCAGGTGTCGGGTAAGGTACATCCCAAAAGGGGCATTGTATTCTATGATGGACCTGATGAGGGATGAATAAAGGGGCACAATTACCTCTCTTGATCTAGATGTGAAACCCTTCGTGATGAGGTGAGCTATGTAGAAGGTCTTTCTAACCACTTTGGCAATGTGGTTTTCAAAGGAGAGATTGCTATCAACTTGGGTCCCCAGGTCCCTAATAACTTTCTCTGTACTTAATTGGTTTCCACCTATGTGGTAATTTGTGGGCACATTGTTTTTGCCAAAGGGTATGACTATACATTTTTTGGCATTTAGCTTTAAACCATGGCACTGGCACCAGTTATCTGTCTCTGTGAGACCTTTTTGAAGGATGTTTGTGTCAGCTGGAGAGTTGATTATGGCACCCAGTTTGCAGTCATCTGCGAACTTGGTGAGCCATAGTCCTCCCACGTTTGCCTGTACCTCGGAAAAGTATATACCGAACAAGAGTGGTCCCAGGACAGAACCCTGTGGGATGCCACTTGTGACCGGTTTCGAGTCTGACATGGCTCCAGTAACTCTCTCTCTGTGGGTTCTGTCTTTGAGCCAGTTTGCAACCCATCTTGTGACTTAGGGGTTTATATTTAAGCTGGATAGCTTATCTATGATGCCCGAGTGGGGTATTGTGTCAAATGCCTTTGCAAGGTCCAGATAGGCTGTGTGGACTACCTTCCCTTCATCTATGGCTTTGGTGACTGTTTCAAAGAAGTCAACCAGGTTCAAAAGGCAGGATCTGCCCTTGACAAAGCCGAACTGGGTAGGATCTAGTGTCTGTAGGTCCCCAATGTCTTTGTTTATGAGCTCCATGATGATCCTCTCCATAGCCTTGCAGACTAAGCTAGTCAGGCTTATGGGGCAATAGTTTCCAGGGTCCGTAGAGGCTCCACCTTTGTGGAGTGGGACCACTGTTGCTGTACGCCATTCTGTGGGCACATATCCTGTAGTGAGGCTGAGATTGTATAGCTGTTTTATTTGAGGGATTAGTTCCTCTTGGAGTTCATGTAGGACGCAACCTGGGACGCCATCTGGTCCCATGGAAGCAGTGTTTTTGCTTTGGAGAGGGCAGCCTTCACCTGAGCATCAGAGATGTTTGGGAGGCAGCCCTCTGCCGGGATAGATACTTGCTCTTTTGGGGGGGAGGGGGGAGTTTGCACTGAACCTGTCTGCCAGGATATTGGCAATGTCTGTGGGTTCAGTGTATTTTTTGTCATTTAGAATCAACTCAGAACAAGTCTGGGAGTTGCATCCCAGGTTTCTAACATAACTGAAAAAAGCCTTATGATTGTCTTTGGTGTCCTGTGCAATTTTTCTCTCGAAGCTGGCCTTGGAGGATTTTATGAGGGATCATATTTGCTCTATCATGTAGTAGCTTCCTCCTTCTGTTGTACAGTTTATTTATGGCAGGGGTCCACCAGACTGGACACCTGCCTTTGGATGATTGGGTCTTGGTTTTGTTTGGGATAGCATGATCCATGCATTCCTGGAGATGTCCGTAGAATGCGTTTATATAGGATTCTGCAGTTTGGGCCATAGTTTCCACTGGCCCTGGGGCCTTGAAGGATTCCACTTTGGTTTTGAGAAGTGAGAAGTTCGCTTTTGAGAAGTTTTTCACTGTGGTTTTCTGGGCTGGGGGTGGGATCGGGATGTGGACATCCAGTGAAATTAATTTATGGTCTGATCTTACCAATGAGGGATATACTTCTTGTGTGGAGCATACTGTCCCCATGTTGGTAATGATCAGGTCTAGTATGTTGTCCCCTCTTGTGGGAGTGGTGACGAGTTGTTCCATAGCATTTGAGTTTATAATTTCCAGGAACCTTTGGGCTAAGGTGCTGGGGCTTGAGTAGTGCTCCCAGTCAATGTTTGGGTAGTTGAAGTTGCCCAATATAATGGTGTTTGGAGAGATCTTCATGTTCTCCAATGTTTTCAGGAAAGCCGAGTGGGATTCCTGACTTTGAGAGGGTGGTCTGTAGGATACTATAAACTGAAAAGCAGTCTTGCCCACTGTTAGTTGCACATGGATGGTCTCCGATACTTTGTGCAATGCCACTAACCTGGAGCTGTGGATATCCTTGATAAATATGGAAACTCCCCCTCCTTTTGTGGTTTGGTCCGGGTTTTGGGGCCGAAAAGCATGATATGAGGTATAGCCTGGTAGTGCTGGGGTGCTCTCTGGAGCCTTGAACCAGGTTTCTGTCACTGCACAGATATCGATGTTCTCCATACTGAGGAGAGCTTCGAGTGCGTGCATCTTGAGGTTAAGACTTCTGGCGTTTAGCAGCATTACCCTTAGTTTCTTGTTCCTTGTGCTGTCTATGGGGGTGGGTTTGACTTTTGAGCCTTGCCTAAAAAGGCACTATGGGGGTGGCAAGAGCCTTTGCCAATATCCAAAAGCCCAGTGGTGACAGGTGCAAGCCGTCCCTAGCGAAGCAACGTGGCTTGTCGAGCATGTTATCCCAGGCTGACAGACACTGGATCCCCTTTGAATGACACCAAAATTTTAGCCAATTGTTAAAATCAATCATTTTGTCTTTGTACTGTGGCATCATTCTAGGTGAGGGTAAGATGCTGCTCAAGGTCAGGGTCATACCAGCCTGGGCTACATGATCAGAGAGCTCCTCTATGTCTCTTTTCATGTAGTCCAGGGAGGTACGTCTCAGGTCATTCACACCAGCATGTACAATGACTGAGTCATATTTGTATTTGCTTTGGAGTGACCTGAGTGCTTGCGTTAAGTAGCGGATCCTAGCAGCCGACAGGCAGCTCACCGTGACCTTCTCTTTATTCAGCCTGGTGAGCGGGACGTCAGTGTGTCTGACAGTAGAGTCACCTATTACAAGAGTATCAGGTGTGTTATTCAGCCTTAAGGGCTGTGGCTGCTTGGCACACTGACTTTGTGGGCTATGTGTTGTGCGTGTTTTGTTTTGAGGTAGCGTTTGCTTGGATGTCTGCTTTGGAGGTCTCTGTTGCTTGGGTAGATTTTTATTTAGAGCCTCCGAGTATGTTTTTGTGCATTTATGTGTTTGGTTCGCTGATGTGGTGGGACTATGTGATACTGGAATTGTGTTGTGTGAGGTTACCTTCTCCTCCTGACTGGTTACACCAGTTTTGAGATGAGAGAGCTCAGCCTCCAGTTTGGCTAAATAGTTCCATCTCTCACATATATTTGAACCTGTTTGGAGGAGAAGAGGGTTGTCTGTGTACATGAGACAGTTGTAACATTGCCTCAAAATTCCCAGATTCACCAGCTGGACTGGTGAGGAAACCATTGACTGACCTTTGGACATGCTAGAGTAATATAGGTAAACTGAATTTAAGATGGACCAATAGAGGACAGGGTAATCATAGAGAGTATAAGAGTAAGTAGTGCTTATGGTTTAATAGTGCTAACTTGTAGGATTACTTAATTGGACCAGTGAAGGGCCTTAGAATGAGAATATGGTGCTTAAATTGAGAGATAGAGCAGTTCTAAGGGAAAAAGTAAAGAGCAGACTTTGTGGAGCCAGGAATAGTTTAAACCCAATTAGGCGGCGCTGCCCACTGTTGCGCTATGCACAAAAACGTGCAAAACCGCAAAAGAGGGTTTTAAGAGAGGAAGATGAAGGAGTTTTGGAACTGACCCAAAATGGCCAATAAAACTACAGTTTCAAGTCAGTAACCACTCCCACAGGGGCAGGCAGGCTGCTCAATGTTTTTCACTGCCACTGATCAACAGAGAGACTTCCCTTTAGCCCAAGCAAAAAATGGCCTCACAGAAACTTACAAACAGTTCAAGAACAGCAAGCCTGTAACTGAACTTTTTTAAATCTCAGAAAAGTGGGAAAAAAGCAAGATTTTTTTTGTTTTTTTGTTTTTTTCAGAGATAGCAGAGGTTCACAAGTATCAATAAGTTATAACAGTGCAGTAAATGACCCCACACAAGAGTGCTAGGCCAAAGACAAATAAAATGCAAGTTTTGAGAAAAAAACGATTTTAAAAATAAGTGCAAACAGGAAATTCAGTAAACAGCTCTAGGTTGTGCTCTAAATACAGTTACTAATGCAGAAATCAAGTTTAATAAGCCAGAAAATGCTCAAAATAGGTGGCTATGCAGAAAAACATAGCAAATAAACAGAGGAAAAATACTTAAAATCTCAAAAGTGGCTCCTTTCTTCTCTCAGCGTTTTCTCCTCTTGGTGGGTGCTTCACCAACAGCCAACAAGCCTGAAAAGACGCCAAAACCACGAGGCAACCAGGTTTTAAGAGAGGAAGATGAAGGAGTTTTGGAATTGACCCAAAATGGACAATAAAACTACAGTTTCAAGTCAGTAACCACTCCCACAGGGGCAGGCAGGTTGCTCAATGTTTTTCACTACCACTGATCAACAGAGAGACTTCCCTTTAGCCCAAGCAAAAAATGGCCTCACAGAACCTTACAAACAGTTCAAGAACAGCAAGCCTGTAACTGAACTTTTTTAAATCTCAGAAAAGTGGGAAAAAAGCAAGATTTTTTGTTTTTTTGTTTTTTTCAGAGATAGCAGAGGTTCACAAGTATCAACAAGTTATAACAGTGCAGTAAATGACCCCACACAAGAGTGCTAGGCCAAAGACAGATAAACGTTCTGATGCCCTTAGTAACTATATGCAGGGACTTTGGAAAGGGAACATTACCAAGCAGGGGCCTGGGAGATGAACCATTCATTTACAGGCTTCCTGTGTCCATTAGAGATATAGGTACCAAACCGGGAATGAATTTCCAGTTCTCTATCTAACTGTCTAAGTTATACTTGAATTGGATTTGGGAGAAACTCTGCTTCATATGGGTAGAAAGCCTGTTCCAGAGAAGGGGGTATTCCCTGGGATACGTATCTATCTCTCCAGCAGGTCTAATTTATATCACATGCAAGGTTTAAGATTTTAAAATGGGTAATTCTGGTGCTGTTTGTTTTGTAGATATGTAGGAGGTCCATAAGGGTGGAGTCCAACAATGCTTTGTATGCCAAACATAGATCTCCCCTCAACAGCCTCTAGAAGACAGAATACAGGAGGCTTTCAGGCAATCTACAGAGAACACATTACTTACATCTTGTATTCTTTTAGTATGGAACCTCTGTGGCCATTCCAATTGTCGGATATGCATAGTTAGGCACAGAGCAAAGGGGGTACTGTACTTAATGACAGAGCTGATGAATGTGAATAAAGTAGAAATTCTGGCTCAGTATAGGTGGCTTCATTAACAATGAGCTCTGCACACAATTGTGTATTGTCTTTGAGTTTGTGGATATAGCTAAATAATGTATTGTAGTTATCCTTGGCCTGGAAGACCAAATTTACCTCAAATTTGACCTTGGTGGATTTTTGTTTGTCCTCTGAGTTGTTTGTTTAGCTTGATGAGAACACTTTTATCCTGCTGGGTGCTACACCTTTTAATTTTTGCCATGATTTTCTTCCTTCTGTTTTACAACCTACTGATGCTGTGATTCCACCTATGTGGCTTGTTTTTTAAGATAGTTCTGTACTTATTCTTGTTGTGTACAGCTGCCACATTAACATGGTTGTATAGGGCATCTATGAATCGTTCTATGTAAGCAGCAGCATTCTTAGAGATTAGGAGGGGCTTGAAATTTTGCTGTTATCACTTAATAGTAGGCAGTTAGCCTTAGAATGTTTTTTGAACATTCTATGGTTAACTAGAGTTCTGGATTTTATTTTTACTTCAGAGGAGACAGTTTTGATGGTCTGCTCTTAGTAGACATGATATTACACTAGGGGTTATGCAGCACTCTTCCATATTAGAGAATACCAGATCCAGTATGTTTGCACCCCTGGTTAGTATATTAACAGTCTAGTCCAGGGAGTTTGCACTTACAAAATCAAGGAATTTCTGTGCCTACACATTTTGGGAGGGTGGCCTAATGGTTAAGGTGTTTGCCATACAAACACAAGTTGCAGGGTTTGAATCTCACAAGGGATAATTGGCTAAGCTTAAAAAGGCTCACAAGAGCAGTTAGCTTAGTACTAATCTATGAATCTATGAATTTGGTGTTGTACAAGATTCCCAGTTAATAGTGTGATAACTAAAGCTGCCCATGAATATGGTAATGGGTTGGACGGTGAGTGTTTCTTGTAAGCATAAATATGTGTTCCACCTTTCCTGGATCATAGTAGCTTGCAAGTAAGTAGTATGGATTTTCCCTTTGTTCACTTGAACTTGGAGAACCTCAAGTGCTTCATACTTTTTGACCAACTTTGAAGCATATTTATTCTTGATGTAAATTGAGACACCTCCACCTTTAGACCCTGTCTGTGTATTAGCTGGTTTAAATGCGTTGAAGGCATTATAGCCTCCATGGGTTTAAACCATGTCTTGGTGAATACTTGAATGCATTCTCTAGGATGTGTACAGCTTGTAGATATTACAGTTTCTTGCTTAGGCTCCTAGCACTGAGCAGTAACACCCTTACATTTTACTGTTTTTGGTTTCCTATATCATTAGCATTTTCAGTTTGTCATTGCCTATAAAAGGCACTATGTGGGAGGACAAAGTGTTAGCTAATATTCAAAAGCATAGAGGGGACAGATGCAGACTACTTTTGGCAGTGCTGTGTGGGCTGTTTACATTCTCCTTCCATGTTCACAAATATGGAACCCCCTTAGAATGACACCAAAAACTATGCTAATTATTAAAATCACTCATCTTCTCTTTATATTATGGCATCAACCTTCAAAGAGGTAGGATGCAGCTCAGTGCTAGACTCAGAACAGCCTGGGATGTACATTCTGAGACCTCCATGATGTCTCTCTTCATATAGTCTGTGGAGGTATGTCCTAGGTCATTTACACACATATAGTCTATGACTGAGTCATACTGGTACATTGGTCTAATGACCTGAGTGTGTAGATAATATGGCGGATCTGGACCACTGATAAGCAACTGACTGTGACTTTCTCCTCACACAGCTTGTACAGGGAGATCAGTGTGTCTCACAATGTAGTCTCCAGTGACCAGAATGTTGGGTTGTGTGGTGACTTGTCTTAATGCCTTAGAGGTAGAGGCTCCATGAGATGTGACTGTATGTGTGCGCATGTGTTGAAGTGGGTGTTATTTTGAAAAAGTGCATTTAAGGCTGTGGAAGGTATTTGTTATCTGTGTTTTGTCTATGAGGTGTTTGGGATTAAGGAATGTTACACTTAAGTGCCTCAGCATATGTGGGTCTATGTGTCTGCTTTGTGCTATGTGTGATGAGTGCAGGGTGTGTGCTATCGCAGGAGTTATAATCTGGTGTTATATTTAGAAGGTACAAAATGGGAGCCTTTGAATTACACTTATAACTTGATATCTGAATCAGATGAAATGGGGCAGCCACCCCAGGTACAATATGTTAGGAGGCGCGATCTGCATTATTCCAGTACCAACATTTATTTCCAAATTCTAAATTTGCTATTAGAACTAAAGTGGTTGCTTTGTGTGTTTAGGGTGTAGCTTGTAGCAATCAGCTTGCTGCAGTTTATATTTAAAAGTAGAAAAGACTTTTTTTTTTTTGCGCCAGATCAGCGAAGGAAATTGGGTGCTATATGGAACTGTCAGTTATGCAATACAGAGCCACAAAGTAACATGATGTGCATTGTTAAAAATGTCTCCAGCATGAGTTCTCAACCATCAGCCATCAGTGACAAACAAAGGCAGTGAGGTGCATTTTAAGCTACAGAAGTGAAGAGTAAAAAAGTTAATTATAGAAATTCATACACACTGACCTAATAAACAGGTATAGAACTGCACTGTTAAATAGCTTGAAACATGATCTATTAGGACCACTTGAACCACTTTTCAACTACAGCCTCAAAACAAGCTTTCTATCACAAGAATGGAGGATTGCAATGGTGTTCCCACTTCACAACGATGGACCATCAACCGACTCTGGAAATTACAGAAATTCATTAGTCTGACTAATTTATTATGCAAAACCATGGAGTGAATTATCATGGAAAAGATCAACAAAGATATAGTCAACCATCAGACACTGGACCCAACCAAGTTTGGCTTTGTCAAAGGAAGGTCATGAGTTCAGGCACCTAGGCAGTGAGACATTTCCCTGTGGTACATTTGACTGGGGACACATGGCTGAAGTGACATACATCTGCAGAGAAATATGGCTGTTTGCAAATTCCCTGTGGGCAAAGAGAAGCATACACTGCCATGCCCACAGCTTTAATAACTAAATGCACAGGGGGAAAACAATGTCCAGGCAATATGGCAGGCATCAGCAGCAGGCTGGCCCGAGGGCATGTCAGTGGCAGTAAAAATGCATTGCACAATAGGCAGTGCCTTTATAATTGGGGTGTGTGGACCACTACCCCCTTCACAGTGTCTAGGGAACATTACCTAAAATGCATACTGGAGCATAAATGTGACAGTATCCTGCAGGATTTTCTCCATGCTGTATGCACTGTACACTGAGCACAACACTCATTACTTCTTCTGCCACCATGCATTTGACTATTAAAGCCGTGGGCATGGTAGTGTGTGCTTCTCTTTGCCCACATGGAATTTGTAAACAGCCATATTTCTCTGCAGCTGAATGTCATGTCAGCCATGTGTTCCCAGTCAAATGTATCACAGGGAAATATCTTGCTGCCTAGGCACCTGAACCCGAAGGTCATGCTTATTAAACCTGGTGGACTTTTTTGAGAAGGTCACCAAGGCAAAAGATGAGGGGAAAATGGTGCATACCACCTACCTGTACCTGGCCAAGGTGTTTGATATAATACCCCACTTGAGTATAGTTAACAAATGCACTGAACTTGGCATAAACCCCTACATAACTCACTGGATTGCCAAATGGCTCACAGATGGGACCTAGGAAGTCAGGATTCATGAGACCGGTCACTAGTGGGTACCTCAAGTCCCCATGCTTAGACCACTCCTATTTTGCCTCTACTTCTCAGAGATGAAGACTAACGTCAAGGGCCTTTAGCTGACCAAGTTTGCAGATAACTGAAAATTAGGAGCTATCAAAGATTCCCCCAATGACATAAATATCTTAAAAGAGGGTCTAACACAGACAAATGACTGGTGCCAAAGTCACAAATTAAAACTTAATGCCAAGAAATACATTACAGTGCATTTTGGGGAAACTGACACTCAGGCTAATTACTGTAGCAATCAGACACCCCTAAGAGTTGTCCTGTTAGTCAGAAATCTAAGAGCACATATAGACAATAATTTAACCTTTGACCAACATGTGTCAAAGGCAGTAAGAAATTCGTTCAAGGAAGTTAATTATTTAGCCCTTTTCACACCCATCATTATGAATAATGCCCTCTTCATCCTGTACCCGACCAGATATATGCAATAGATGGAATGCCCACAAAGCTTCCTTACCAGTAGAATCCAAGTTATAGATAGAATGTCCTGTACAGATCACCGTAAAGTCTCTATACTAAGTCTCATACAGGTTACTGAGAGGTGATCTATGCTTGGCATACAAGGCATCCTCAGATCCAGCTCTGATAGGATTTTTGCACATCCACAAAATGAGCAGCATCAGAACCAGTAGATCCAAGGATTTAAATTTTGCTTGTGACATAAATAAAACATGTTAGCAAGCCAGGCAAGTGTCTCAGAAGATCCCAATGTTCTGGAAAAGGCAGTCCATCCATGTGAAGCAGATTCCATTTCTAAACCTATATAAGCATATCCTTGACCAATGGATGGAAAATCAGAAATTCACCCTGAATTTGGTCCCCAGTTCTCTGAAAGACAGCAGAATAATGAGGAACAGTAACACTATCTCTATATATAAACACTTCCGAAACGGCACATATTATTCAGAAAGAGTTTGTGTGCTGTACCTGTCTTCCATCATAAAGATGTTTACCCTTGGTCAGGAATTCACATTACAAAAGGCAAACCACATGAATATGTCTGCATGTGTGCACTGTTCAGACAGAGACTAACCCACACCATCAGGACAACCTATCCCTGTATATGCTTCTCACTGCCTATAGTGACGTCACAACCTGTATAATCTTTACAATGGTCTGTGGCTGTGAATACAGCAGTCTCCTGTGTCTACATATATGTACCTCACTCAGTGTTCTAGAGTAACATCATTGCACTGCTGTTTCCCCAAAGAGTTCCGTAATTTGTGTTGTAGGGATGGCCATCTTACACTTTACATAGTTGTTGGGTCTAACAAAGTGAATGAGTCAGCAGGGAATGCATTATCATCAATTTGTGACATTTACCAGCTGTATGTATTCCAATATCAGTCACTCCATCAATCATATAGCATACTCCCATAGCTGCCTCTTTCAGTAAAGTG
This sequence comes from Protopterus annectens, assembly GCF_019279795.1. NCBI lineage: Eukaryota > Metazoa > Chordata > Ceratodontiformes > Protopteridae > Protopterus > Protopterus annectens. Next base: position 548,141,793 of record NC_056748.1, read on the forward strand.
CCTTGATTACCCATTTAGCTATCTCTGTCATCTTATTAGTCTCAACTGTGTACATGGGTGCCGTAGCCATAGAGCTGAGACCCCCCCCCCCACTTTTACAGCTGCAAGATCTGTCGGGAAAAATTAATGAAGTGGAGTTTTCACGCTAACATGGATTCGCGTGTGGAAGTTAAACTAACTAAACCAGCTGTTCTTGTTCTCTTATTGCTCTGTGTTACAGGAGTTATGCTGCTGATGTTCTGTTGGTGCTGCCAGAGCCAGAGTCATGCTGGTAAGGAGAGTTTTGTTCTTTTATTTGCAGGAGTTATGCTGCTCCTGTGTGTGTGTGTGTGTGTGTGTGTGTGTGTGTGTGTGTGTGTGTGTGTGTGTGTGTGTGTGTGTGCGCGTGTGCGCGTGTGTGCGTGTGTGTGTCTGTGTGTGTGTGTGTGTGTGTGTGTGTGTGTGTGTGTAAAATGCCCCAGTTAGGTATACCTGGGGGTTACTGCTGCTCAGGCTCAAACAAGAGCCTGAATTCTCCACCCATACCACCACTTGTGATTCAGGGAGTTGAGTCCATGGCTGTCAACTGTCCAGAATTTCACAGAATATTTGGCTCATACTTTTGGTCTGTTCCCCTTGAAATTTGTGGTTTTCTGGCAAATCAGTGAGAACTGAATTCACTAAATAATGATAGCCCTTTAAGTTTCAGTCTGCCTATCTTTCAGGAAACACATGATAACACATAACGCTTTATTTTACTAACTTTCTAAGATTATACAAGTTATATTTAAAATGTGTCCCTGGTTTTGGGCCTTTGCCCACCCCAAATAAATGTTGGCTTTTTCGAGATTTCTTGTGCTACGAAGTTGAGAGATTTAGTTGAATGACAAATGGATTTTACAAGGAGCTGAGAGCTTCAGGGAAAGAGAAGTTTAGTACTACTTATACTACGTCATTTGCATTGTTAGTAGCACAACAGGTAGTATACTTGCTTTTGATGCAGAAGGCTGTGGGTTCTACACCCATAGTATGCAGATGGATCACTGATACTGTACTGTGTTGTACTTTAAAGGGAGTAGATGCTGCAGTGCTATGAATGTCCTCCTTTGGAGGAGTTACCTAGTAACTATGTTTCTGTTATCAGTTTGCCATCTATTCCCCATTACAAAATTACTAGCTTATCATTTTTTTAATGTAACATAGGCAATTTATTCTTCAAGGGCAACAGCCACTTTATTTGTAGATGAAACAATGACATAAAATTGTTTGCTAACAGCAACCTCTTCATTATTTGCAAATCCCTTTAATGTGGAATTATTTAGATGACTTACTTCTGCAGAGATTTTGCATATTTGCTAATATTGGTGGATTGTAATGACAGAAGTTTGAGTGGCCTTTCATGGCTGAAATTTTCTGAAATAGGTAGTTTTGTCATTATTGGTTCATACATTTTGTTTTATTTCTTACTAGAAGACTGTTCCAAACTACAAATTTAAAACACATTCTAACAAGTGGTGCTGTATTATACAAGGAATATAATTTAATACAATCAGGAAGGCGAATCAATGAATGCATACATATATGCTTGCTCACAGGATGCAGGAGATCAAAATAGGGGAAGAGACCAGTCACCAATGGAGTCCCCCAGGGTTCAGTGCTGAGACTTTTTCTGTTTGGCATATACATCTCAAAAGTAAAAGGAAATACTAAAGGGCTTTGGCCGACTAAGTTTGAGATGTGTGCAAACTAGGAGCAGTTATTGAATCCCCAAATGACTTAACCATCATGCATAGGTTTGTCCCAGACAATAACTGGTGCCAGAATCATGAATTGAAACTAAACTCCAAGAAATACATTATCATATCCTTTGGGAAGTCATCTACTCCAAGGAACTGCCAAATTGACAATGCCCCCTGAGAACTGACCCAGTTGTTTGGCATTTGGGAACTTGTGTGTACAGTGACCTAACTTTTGACCAATATGTGCCCAGAGTCATAAGAAAGTCTTTCTATATTGCACAGCTTATAAACAAATTGATTGTGACTAGATCTAAAGATGTTATGGTCCCCCCTTTACAAAGCCCTCATTAGGTCAATCATTTTGTATAATGCCCAGTTTGGCATGTATCTGTCCAGAACCATGAAACAATTTGAATACCCACAGAGATACCTTACTAAAAGGATACAAGTCCTAAACAATAGATCTTGCATGGACCACCTCAAAGATTTGTCACTATACTCAGTATCCTACAGAGTGCTCAGAGGTGACATGTCTGGCATACAAGACATCCCCTGACCTAATACAGATGGACCTACTAAACATCAGCAAGTCAAATGGCATCAGAAATACTCAGTCCCGGTATCTAAACTGAATGTTGTGGAGAGATGGGTATATATCACAGAGGCTACCACTGCTGCAGAACAGACTATCCATTCAAGTAAAACAAAGCTCATCCCTGTCCATATTCAAATGCAACTTGGATCTAAGGATGGGTAATAGACAATGTACTCCAGGATTGCCCTCATGCCACTAATGGATAGAGGCAGGTCTTAAATGCTGCATCCCTTACATGTGTCCCCTCAAATTATCTATAGTATGATCACATTTATTCTCACTAGGGCTACAATTAACAGCCATGGGATAGGTAAGACCAATCAGGAAATGTTAATTCAAGCACCAAAAGGGAAATTGGCTAAGTTTAAAATGTCCTACAAGTAAACCTATGTTGTGGTAGTAAATAGTTTTAAAAATTGCCCTTTTTAGATCACTAAGTGCCCCTCTCACCCTCTGCCCCCCCCCTTGGTCAGCACACTCTGGACAACTTTAGCCTTACTGAAAATGATGTCCTCCTACAAGCACAAACAGTGTGTATTGGGTAGACAGAGACACAGTTCTGCACAGCCTTTATGGAACCAAATTCAGCAGATGACACAAGTGCCACACCGGCCACAAATACACACTACAGCAATAATATTTCAAGATGTCAAAGCAACTGTAGCAGGAACTGAACAGGCAAAACACATACGATATAATATTGCAGGTTTGTGCATGTGTGTGCCTGTGATTGAGTGTGTGTGTGCATGTGCAAATACATCTGCACACATGATAAATTTAGCTGCATACATTCTATGTGGAGTCTGTGTTTCTTCCCTATGTTTGCATGGGTTTTGTTTTGGTACTCAATTTCCCCCACCGCCCCAAAGAGATGAGGCAGGTACATTGCTGATTTTAAATTGACCATAGGTGTGCATATGTGGTGTGTATGTTATAACAAATAAATGCCTGCTACCTACTTGCCTAATAAACTTTGTGAACAGAAGTAGCTGTGCATGGGGGGGGGGGGGTTGGGGGGGTCATTGAAGGAATTAGATGTAACTCCACAGCTTGGGATAATACTCTAACTTTAGCAGCTGTGCCAGAACTTATCCAGCAGTAGACTCTGTGGAATGTTAGTGTGTACAAAGTAGTGATGTTGTTGAGATGCATGCCATATATGTGAATCATATAGATTGTATGAGTGGTAGCCTTTCTTGTCAACAAACTTTTATGACTATAAGCCAGGTGGGGCCCCTAGTGCTACAACTGTGCAATCTATGACACCCAGTACTCAGGGAAGTGGGCAGTGTTGTAAAAGTCCCTACTTACAACTTGATATCTGAATCAGAAGAAATCAAGGCATTTGGTCTCTCCTCTGGTGTGTTAGAAAACCCATATATGCTCCTCCATATATGGAAGTATTACATCAAGGAACATGTTGACATTTCTAAAGGAGAAGGTCTGTGAAATATCCAGTCTATCCACTGCAGGTTTCTGAAAGGTTCAAGTAGCTAGACAAAAAACAGCTATACATACCTTGGTCTCTACAGGAATGGGAAAGCCATGCATTCCTATTGATTCTGCAGGTGAATAAGACAGATTTATTTATTCTGCATTTGTTTACTGGGATATTCTGACTGGGATACCTGGCATACTCATTTTCAGTTGGAGGCCTGTGGAGAAAAGCTCCACAATTACATAGAAGTACCAAGATATGTTACAAAATACGGTGTAAAACACAAAATCACAGATTTAAAAAACTGTCATGAGAAATTATGTGTACAATATACTAAAAGCACAGTTATGTACAATTACATATGACTTATAGGTTTAAGAGTAGGAAAGAAACTTATATGTTTATAATAAATATTAAAAGGCATACGAGAGAAAACATATAAGTGAGAGGCTGTTAGAGTAAAAGAAAGAAGGATAATAATAGTAGAGAAGTAGCTAGTGGAGGTGACGGGAGCCACGTAAGGCCAGCAGAATCCCCAGATTCACTCTGAATCGATCAGTTCTCCCTGACTGGTGAAGATACAGCATGTCAGCATCTGACAGCAATGCTTGCACTGATGATCAATGCCCCCTTGTGTGCACCTGTTGCTGTACAGCTGCTGCTGCTGCTACTCCTAGCATTCTCCCTATAAGTCCAATATTTTTGGCATGCTTTGCCCTTTTAGGATCAGGTGCTTATAGCTGTATATGTTCCCCCACAGACAACTGTGAATCATGACTGTGTTCACCTTGGATATACTCCAATATCATTTCTCTACCCGTCTTCATTTGAATCTCATGATGTGGTCATTTGCCTACATCTTCTTCTGCTACGCATTGCTGCTAACTACACTGTAGCTCTACAATGGACTGTGAATCGCTATTGACCTGTGCCAGTTTGTGTGCAGCCAATTCTCATACATTCACACACCGTATATCCTGCACATTGTCCATGAACCCCAGCACAAATGCAACAGCTGAACCATGCTTCTGAACTTAACAGCTCAGCTGCTATTAATACCCAAGTACCACATCTGCACAGCTGTTGTAACAACAGATGATAAAAAGAAGATTTTAAAAATAAACTTCTAACATCCCAAAAAGGCACCCACATATAGTACATTCACAAACATACCTCTCAACTTCTTAGAATAAGAATTCTGGTGAAAAACAAAAATAACAGGGGAACAAAGGCCTAAAATAAATATTGCTCTTATAAACTTAGAAAGTTGTTGGAATAACAGGTTCGGCAATAGCATGCATTTTCTGAAGGCTTTGAAGTCTGAACCCCAACTGTTGTTATTTAATGACTTCCATTCTCAATAACTTATCAGAAAACCACAAACTATATGAGGAATAGACCAAAGATATAAGACAAAAATCAGGACATTTTGCAAAATTCTGGAGAGTTAAGAGGTATTCTCGTAAAATACAAGCACACATACACTTAAAAGCAAAAATAAGAATAATAAATAAATGGCAGCAGTTACTAGAGAATGAAAATCCAAGTCTAAACCAGCAGTTCTGTAAGCAGGGAATACAGTAACAGAGACAAGCAGGGAATACAGTAACAGAGACAAGCAGGGAATACAGTAACAGAGACAAGCAGGGAATACAGTAACAGAGACAAGCAGGGAATATAGTAACAGAGACAAGCAGGGAATACAGTAACAGAGACAAGCAGGGAATATAGTAACAGAGACAAGCAGGGAATACAGTAACAGAGACAAGCAGGGAATACAGTAACAGAGACAAAACAGGGAATACAGTAACAGAGACAAGCAGGGAATACAGTAACAGAGACAAAACAGGGAAAACAGTAACAGAGACAAGCAGGGGATACAGTAACAGAGACAAAACAGCTGGAAATGGCATCTGTAGAAAAGGGGTGGAAAATGGCAACTGTGGGAACAATGCACGCCGAATAATGTTTTGGAGAAGGAATGAAGTTTAAACAAAGGTAGGATTTGAACGAGCTGTATAATGTTTGACTAACAACTGAATGGATTATAAATGATGTATAATGTTTGTAATTAAAAATATGTAAGCATGGTTTGTTTTCATTTATATAAACGTATGATTGCCTATATCATAAGTGATAATTTAATAAAGATATTTCTTGTTTAAAATAAAAAAATAAATACATGTATTTATTATTTATTTATTTTATTTTACTTTTGTTGACTGGGAGTGTCCGGTTGAGCTATTGCCCTTTTTCAGCGGAGGCCTGGGGAGAAAAGCTCCAAAGATATACAAAACAATAAAAATAGCAATACAGATACATTTCAATAAAAATAGCAAAAGAGAATTTTGGTAGTTAAAATACGTAAGCTACATACATGTATATTGTTGACAGATAAAACAGTACAAAATAACAACAAACTAAAGAATTGTATAGTGAAAGATAAAGTATTTGATTTAGAGTTTAAATACTGGAAATAAACTCACTTCCCACTCTGCTATCACTACCAGGCTTAGGAAGGGATTACTTACCCAGAAATGTGGGTCATTAATGTTTCTGTTTGGTTGAAAAATGCAAGTACAGTGATAACTATTACAAATATTGATGATTAGTGTAGAAAAGCACTGTCTTTGACATTTGTCATGTTTCCCTTTCCCTGAGGTGCAGAAACTTCAGAGCTGAACTATCATTGTTTTATTAATTTCCATTTCTTAACTGGGGAAGGTCATTTGGTGTTTAAACCATTTTTAGTCATGATCTGATCCAACAGAAAAAGACAAATAGCAATACATTTGCTATGACAGCATTCAACAATTGCAAAGAATACTTATCCATGCATATTTAATGTATATCAGTAAATCATTTTGTATGAGGACACTCAACATAGTTTTCTCAAAGAAGGACTTGTACATACATTACTAATGTACATATACAACTTACACATTTGGTATGAGGCAATGCTTAACACGCATATAGGATACAATACAGTTGTACTTTCATATTTAATCATGAAATAAAATGAAATTACACCTAAAGAATGTGTCTGTAGATTTGGCTTTTCTAAGCAATATTGTTTAAGATCTTAGGCTAAGTATGAACAAGGACTTAGCTGCAGTTGACAGATCTTGGGCATACATTTATTTATATTAATTAGAAAACATATTTAATAGAATATCAAGCCTGACTTAATATACATATATTTATTCATACACACTTTTGTTTCATTATAAGTAAAGAGATGCAGGGAGATGAAGCCTCATCCAGGAGCATGCAACTTCATAAATCTGTATATGAATTCTGCTTCTATATTTGTTCTTAACTTAAACAGAACTTGGAATTAGAGAAACCTTTCTTAAAACATATAGTTGTCAGGTTTATATAGCTACTGTTCAATGCTGCATAAATGCCCCCCAAATCAGCCATCCCCTCTCAACCTGTAAGCACAAGAATTCTCGACAAAGCCAAAAATAATGGCGGGGGGGGGGGGGCAAGGGCTCACAATCAATTGCAGATTTTAAATACTGTTCGTTATAGTCTTACAAAACTGATAAAATAACAGGTTTTGCATTAGCATGCATTTCTAAAGGTTATGATGTCTGAAACTCACTGGTATGTTATTACTGACTTCAATCCTCAATGATTTGTTAGATAACTATACATTTATGAGGAACAGTCCAAAATATGTGGAAAAAATCTAGACATTCTCAAAATTCTGGACAGTTGAGAAATATAAAAAACAACCACTTGAAAGCTGTGTAGAAACAAAGCATATTTAAACCTGAAGTGCTATGTACAAGCTACGAAAATGGCAGTTATATAGACAGTTGAATTATCTTGAGTTCTTCTAGTTACCTTAATCAGACTACTGCAGTTTCTCCCATAGTGCAGGATTAAAATACTGCAAAATGGTCAATGCTTTCCAATAAGGAATTAGTTGCAAATAATGCTAGTGTTTCTGAAATTCTCTTCCCGCTTGTCTTTCATGATTTTCATGCAGGCTAGTCCATGCCAAATGCAACCTGTTAAAATGAAATATTTCTGGTGCACATTCACAGCAATTATGCTTAAAAATGGCACCGAAAATGAAAGATTTTGTGTGAGTGCGTGTGTGTGTGTGTGTGTGTGTGTGTGTGTGTGTGTGTGTGTGTGTGTAAGCGCGCGCGCGCGCACGCGAGTGTGTGCGTATGTGTCTATATATTTATCAGTCTTTATTTATTCACGCACACTTATTGAGATGAATGAAAATGCAGTCTAAAGTCACATTCTCTGGAATCGGATATATTCCATTTCATAGCCAGGGCACACATTCTGCTGCTCATGTAGGGATACTAAATTTAGAATATCCTGTTATCATTTTCTGCTGTTACTAGGAAACCTTGGTTTAGTAAGCCTCCTCTCCTCTCATTTACTGACAGTACAATACTTTTATTAAAGTATGTTGATGTAAATCCTGAATTAAATCTAGTAGGAACATGGTTTCCTCTACAAAATAAGAGACCATTAGTGAATTTCAAGCTACCACCTGCAGATAAAATCAAAATGCACATTCATTATCTATAGTCCACCTGTGAGTCACATAATCTCACTTTTTTTTATTCTGCTTCAGTTGTGACATTATTAGACCTTTTCAATGAACTTAAAAACACTGACTGCAATGATGTGGCCCAGATACTGGGTGGTATTCACATAGTGCATAACGATGTGCACCCATGACTGCAATGATGCTGGCCCAAACACTGGGTGGTATTCATATAGTACATCATGATGTGCATCCATAATACATGGGCAAATTCATAAGCTGAGTAACACAGCTCCAGTATTAGCATTAAACCTTCAAGTACTATTCAGAAACACGGCTCTAAAAGGATCCTTCTTGAAAATGTAATAACTCTACTTAGTAAGGTATGCTAAGTCACATGGCAACTTAGCATTTTGTAGCTTCACAGAGTGTGCTACATGTGGGCATTGTTGTTGGGGGGGGGGGCAGCTGAGAAGCTGAGAGCCTCAACATCTGGCCATGAACGTTTATTTGAACATAAAGAAAAAAAACATAACTTTTTTCAGAGAAGCTGCTAAAGGTGAACTATCAGGGTAATTTTGTATTACAGATGGCTATTCTATCCTGAAAAGTGTCAGCAGCTCAACAGGTAGTGCAACTGTCTTTGCTGTTGAAAAGTCAGAAGGCTGTAGGTTCTATTCCTACACCAGGTAGGTGGATTATCTTTCCAAGACTGACACTGCACTCTAGCATAAGGGAGTGCTGTACTTAATATGCCATCCTTTTGATGAGATGTTAAACGAAGACCCCATCTGTCTGAGTTGTGGCAGCTCAGGTGGATGTAAAAGATCCCACAACACTTATCAGAAAGAATATGGAAGGTTCCCTGGCTCCCTAGCCAAATATCCCCTAGTCAGTATGAACCACAATTCAGGGCTCCCCTGAAAAGAGCTATGGTCAAGTGGGACTAACCCAATCCACAAAGTATAAATAAATAAATAAATGTTATGATGAATTCTGCTCCTACTTGCAGCTTCAGTTCTGATTTACTAAACATTTGCTGCGTATCTGTTTAAAATGTGCAACTGTTTCTTAGACTTAGTGAATTCAATCCTTATCTGTGTTCTGGTCTTGTGTATCCCACTCACCTGCCCAGCTGCTGTTGTGGTCTTAAAACTTGGTGGCTTTGAGTTGCCCACCTCTAGTATAAATTTGATATTGGACACCACCTCCCAGTGCTATCACATCAACTCATTCTACTGTGTTACAGTGTACACTGAGATAAGTTGTGAAGGCCCAACCCTTTAGCTTCTCAACCTTGAATTATCTTTTGATTCCTCACTTTCTACTAAAAAAAAAAAAAAAAAAAGTGGTTCTTCCTACTTCATTTTGCTGCTTGTGCTTAGGAGTTCAACTGCATTTAGTTTGCTGCATTTATTACTGCTTATTGGTAGCCTTATTAAACCAATGACAGTATTCTACTGAATTGCTGCTTTATTTGAGTTGTCTTACTGTTGTGATTGTGAGCTACTGTTTTAAAGCAATTTACTGATTAACTATATTTCATTGCTATCTACTGCAATTCATTACTGTGTAACTGCATTTTACTGCATTTTGTTACTGTTTAACTGTATTTCTCATACTGTGAGTTCTGTTCTTTTGTCTGTAAGTGGTTAATCTGTGCTTCTTTGTGAGTTTTTTACTGTTCCCTTAACCTTAAATTGAGTAGTATAGTCTAGATACAGGTTTGCTGCATCCAGAACTTCAGCTGCATGGGTTTTAACCCTTTTTCAGGTATTCCAGCTACAGATTTTCCCTTAGTAGCACTTGTGTGATCACCTAGTAGTACTATTCTTATACCTCCCACCCTTTACCCTCTCAGCTCTATCTGGCCTCTCTCCCTCAGTTTCTGACAAATATGGATGGACAATTTCCTACGTTTTCTCCTGACAGTCCGGTTGATATGGGCATCCTGAGACAGTGTAGCAACTGCCTAATGTACACGGACAACCCTCTACTACTATCTAGGAACATCATTTGTGAGAGATGCAATTACATCAAGCACCTAGAGTCATTGCTCTCTCCCCCACAAGCCAGTATATCTGGCACTGAGAAGGTTGTCAACACAAACACCACACCTCAAACACCACCAACACCTACACAACACACCCCCACATATGTGGAGGTCCTCAACAAAAACATACACAAACAAAATAGACCTCCAAGGCAAAAACACATGTAAATTCCACTGCCCACCACACCACACATAGTCCATACACCTGTGTCTCACAGCCACTAAGGCCTTAACATAAACCCAACATATTAGTCATCAGACACTTTCATTGTGAGACACACAGATGTGCCCCTCACCAGGCTGGATAAGAAGAAAGTCACAGTTAGTTGTTTGTCGGGTGCCAGATCCACCATATCACCCATGCACTCAAGGCTCTCAACAAGTACTGTTACAACTCTGTCATAGTTAATGTTGGCGTGAATAACTTGAGACATACCTTCCTGGATTATATGAATATCGACAGGATCGAGCTCGCGGAATATGTGTCCCAGGCAGGTATGTTCCTAGCCTTAAGCAGCATTCTACCATTACCCAGAGTGATGCCTCAATATAAACAGAAAATGATTGACTTTAACAATTGGCATAGTTTCTGGTGTCATTCCAAGGGGATCCAGTACCTGATAGCCTGGGATGACATGACTGACAAACCACAATGATTTGCCAGAGATGGCCTGCATCTGTCTCCCTTGGGCTTCAGGCTCCTGGCAAAGGCTCTTGCCTCACTCATAGTGCCTTTTTAGGCAATGCCAGGAGGTCAAAACTACCAACATGAAATCTTCATCAAAACGTAAATTAAAGGTCATGCTGCTAAACGCTCTAAATATGAAACTGCACTCGTTGCATGCATTCTTAACCCTGAAAGATGCTGACATTTGTGCAGTTACAGAAACCTGGTTCAAAGCTGTGGAGACCACCCCAGCCATACAAGGTTACTCATCCTATCATACATTCAGACACCAAACTGTGGGCAACAAAGCAAAAGGAGGTGGAGTTGCAATATACATAAAAGACATACACACCTCCAGGCTGGTCAAACAGTATGACACACAGGAAAACCTCCAGGTGCAGTTAACAATTGACAAGACCCTTATACAAAACATAGCTAGCTATAGACCTCCAACTTTGACTCAAGATGCCCACTCCACCTATCTTAACCTCTTCAAATCTATTGAGAGTCAACTCTTTACCCTGATCCTGGGCGACTAACTATCCAACCATAGACTGGAAGAAATACTCATGCCTAAACTTAAATGACCAGAAATTCCTTGATTTTGTCAATGCAAATGCATTGGACCAGTTAATTGACACCTCCACAAGAGGTAAAAATATCTTGGACTTGGTATTAAACAACATGAGTAACCACTGCACTATCCCTACAGTGTCACCATCCCTGGTAAGATCCGGCCACAAAGGGGTCACTTTTGAAGTCACCATCTCCCCCCCCCCCCAGCTAGGTTCAAACAAAAAAAACTTCCCCAAAGCTGATTACAACCTCCTGAGGGAAGATATAAACAGCTTCACAGACCCCTCCCCTTCACAGGAATTGGCACATATGTCCAACCTTACACCAAAGTGCTATATTAGCATTTATATAGCTGTATGGAATCAGGAATACCCAACAGGACAAAAAACATCCTCCTCAAGGAAGAGTAAACGTGTCTGGTGGACATCTGCAATAAATAAACTCTATAATAAAAGGAAAAAATTGCTGTCCAGGACCAAGAAGGAGCAGGTGCCTAATTGGAAGCAATCTCTCCTTAGCCTGAACTCGCAGATAAGAGCACTAGTGAAGTCCAAACTTGCCACATCTACTATAGACAATCATAAGGCCTTCTTCACATATGTCTGCAATCTTAAGGGAAGGACCCAGATCTGCTCAGAACTTATGGTCAAGGACACCACATACACAAGCATTGTAGATATAGCCAACCTGCTGCCAGATAGGTTCAGTGAAAACTTCACTCCTCTGCCCCCCATCAGTAAAACAGGACATCCCCAGTACCTGCCCCATCCCCTTATCTCTAGAGAGCAAGTCATCAGTGCCCTCTCAAAGGCAAAAAAATACAGCCGCTATGGGACCTGATAACATCCCAGGCTGCATCCTACCTGAACTCAGGCAGGAATTGCAGCACCATTTGGCACCCTATTCAACCAAAGCCTAAGTACTGGCTTCATCCCAGCCAAGTAGAGGACAGCCACTGCCATGCTTATGCACAAAGGTGGAGCATCCACTGATCCAGGAAATAATAGTCCCATCAGCCTAACTAGCCGGATCTGCAAGGTCATGGAGCAGACTATCTTGGACCTGATTAACAAGGACATTGTCAACTTACAGACACTCGATCCCACACAGTTTGGTTTCATCAAGGGGAGGTCATGCCTGTTAAATTTGGCCAACTTGTTTGAGACAGTTACCAAGGCTGTGGACGAGGGGAAGACGGTGCACTCCACCTGCCTTGACCTGGCCAAAGCCTTTGATACTATTCCCCACTTAGGTATAATAGATAAACTCTCTCAACTAGGCATCGATCCATATGTTACAAGATGGGTACCAAACTGGCTCAATGATAGAACCCACCTACTCAAAATAGGGGAAGGCACCTCAAGCAGTAGACTTGTAACAAGCGGTGTACCCCAGGGATCGGTCTTGGGGCCTCTGCTGTTTGGGATATAATTTTCTGAGGTGCAGGTCAAAACCAGTGGGCTATGGCTCACCACGTTTGCAGATGGCTGCAAGCTGGGTGCTGTCATCAATTCCTCTAGTGATGTAGACATCCTCCAAGAGGGTCTCACCCAAACAAATGACTGGTGCCAGAAAAATGGCCTCAAACTGAATGCCAGAAAATACATCACCATCCCCTTTTTCAGAGTGACATCCCCACAAGTTATCACATTGATAATAAGGTCCTAAGCATTTAATCTGTCATGAGGGACTTGGGTACCTAGGTTGATAGCAAACTATCTTTTGACCAACAAATTGCCTCCATTGTATGAAAAGCTTTCTACATGGCCCACCTCATTAGTAAGGGTATCTCATCCTGGGACAAGGTGGTCATAACATCCCTGTACTCTTCCCTTATAAGACCCATTATTGAGTACAATGCCCCTTTCAGCATCTACCTGACAAAGCACATGCAGCAGCTGGAGAGACCACAGAGGTTCCTCACCAGGAGAATCCAAGGTCTCAAACATCTGCCCTACACAGACAAGCTAAAGGACCTGTCCCTTTTCTCAGTCTCCTACAGACTCCTCAGAGGTGACCTCTGTCTGGCATACAAAGCAATCTTAGACCCTGCCTTGATGGGACTGCTGCATATCCACAAGCTAAGCTCTACTTGAGTAACCTGCACGCACAACCTCAACCTGGTCTGTGACATCAATAGGACTTGTTGGCGGGACAGATTTGTGTCCCAGAGACTCTCCCTTTAGTGGAACAGACTCCCTCTCCACATCAAGCAGTGTACCTCATTAACCCATACCAAGGCATTTTCCCCTGTATTTTTTGTCTAATTTTCAATTTTAAGGTTAGTTTGATGCTGGTTAATGTGATCTTCAACCATGCCCAATCGATTCTGCTTTCCTTTTATGTGGAAACAAATGTGAAGGCTGTTTCTATTTCACTATCACACAAAAATATTAAATGCAGCACAAAGTCCAGAATTATTAATTGTCTTTGATTTTGCCTACTGTCACTGAATATTACCTTTCATCTGTCCATGATTTTTGCAAAATGCCCTGGTTTTGCCTCACATTTTTAACCTGTCTATCCTTCAAAAAACCTTTGGGTTTTCTAGTAAATCACTGAAGATTCCAGTCGGACACTATTGGTAGGTAATAGAATTTCATAGCCAGTAGTGTAGCGAGGTTGTGGTGAGAGAAACAACTGCCCTGTGCACAAACTGTTTAGGGCACAATCAGCTTACCATAATATTTCTTTAATGGGTCAAACTGAGTGCTGTAGTGCCCCGGGTGTTATCTAAACTGTAGCAACTGCATGCTGCACTGTGGCAAGCAGTGTGCCACAGTACAATTTAAAAGACAAAAAAAATTGCTTTGGGCTGTAGCATTCTGAGCAAGGAGGATAAAAAATGTAACAAGCAGTGTGCTACAGTACAGTTTAAAAGACAAAAAAAACCCTTTGGGCTGTAGCATTCTGTGCAAGGAGGATAAAAACTGTAGCAAGCAGTGTGCTACAGTACAGTTTAAAAGATAAAAAAATGCCTTTCGGCTACAGCATTCTGTGCAAGGAGAATAAAAACTGTAGCAAGCAGTGTGCTACAGTACAGTTTAAAAAACAAAAAAATCCCTTTGGGCTGTAGCATTCTGTGCAAGCAAAATAAAAACTGTAGCAAGCAGTTTGTTACAGTTTATAACAAAGAAAACTTTTTTAAAACTAAAACCAGAATGCTGTAGCACTCCATGCAGACAGTGTATAAACTGTAGCAGCTGTTGCTCCAGTTTACACCTTGCCTGCCCTGAGTACTACAGCACCCAGGTTTTAGTTAAATAAAAGAGGAGTTTTTTTTACAGCTTAGACCTCACATAGTGCACTATAGCGCTCAGGTTTGAATGCACAGATGGAAGATTGAGGGCAGGGCACAGAAATACAACCTGAATGGCTGGGCAGGATGGAGAGGGGTGTGTCATCCATTCACTTGAAGAACTGAAGGGGAGGTGCACTGGTTCATGGTACCAGCTCAGGAATCTAGTTGAGCCAGCTACACTTCTGTTCATAGCTTATAATTCATTTGTTTTTTAGAAGATGCCTGCTAATGATGCAAAACCTGTTCTGTTAATAAATGGGCATCCTGCACTTAGCCTGTGTGGGGCATTATAGCGATATTCACTTACTGATAAACAAAAAAAAAAAAAAGAGAGAAAGAGACCCAACCTACTAGTGCAGGCATGCAGGAAAGATCCAACTTTGCACCATTAAAGTGATAAGTATGATGATGTGACTACTTAGTGGAGAGCCTAATCTTGCAAGTAGGAAATAACAGTAAAACAAACAAACACAAACAAACAAACAAAAGAATACACAGTAAATTGGATTTGCAGAGTGGGAAGCCATCCTGTCATCCCAGAAAAAAAGGCAGACTGCAGTTAAGTGCAAAAAAAATGATTGCACATAATCTTTAAAGATGCAGTGCACAGCTTATCTGATATGACAAATGATTTCATCGTGGACTCCTCTTAGTATGGTATGTGGTTGTTACATTTTATTAATGTATCACACTATCAACATCTACCTCCACATTGACATTATCGAGTTTCTTTCATTCTTGCCTGTTTCTTTGTAGTGTATTACTCTAAACACTTCTCTAGACTGGATAGTAATCCCTTTGTGTATGTTAAGGTTAGGAAATATGCACTCACTGCAATGTACAGTTTATCTTGGATATAGATTACCTCACTATGTAATAGAGGGCTCACTTTACTTAGAACTCATTTACAGTTTTACTGATGTGCATTCCTATGGGTTATATATACCTCTCAACCATACCAAATTACTTATTTTTTACCGAGTTTTGGGGTCCAAATAATAGGGTTCCATGATTCCAGAGTGGCACCTCTTAATTTCTGAATTTTTCTCAGCTTTTATTTTAAATTGGGGTTTTTTTTGGCTTTTTGAGCTAACATCATTACGTGCACAATGACGTCAGCTCCAACCAGCACTGTTATCTTCTGGGATGGGGAACGTAAAGAATGCAGAGAGGTATGTGAACAAAACACTGCAGAGGTATCTGCAAGCCCATAATGCATGAACTCTGAGAGGTGTGTGCGTGTGAATTGAACAGAACATTGCACCATAACGTATGTTGATTGAACAGAACACACTGCAGAGGTATCTGCAAGCCTGTATGCCGAGCCTGTAATGTATGTGAATTGAACTGCAGAGGTATCTGCAAACCCATGTGTGTGTGTGTGTGTGTGTGTGTGTGTGTGTGTGTGTGTGTGTGTGTGTGTGTGTGTGTGTGTGTGTGTGTGTGTGTGTGTGAAATGTCCTAGGTGAATAAGCCTGGTGTCTAGGGGTACTCAGGCTCAAACTCTGTACCTTCAGTACAGGTAACAGGAGCCTAAAGTCACTACCCACCACCACTTTTGAATTTATGCCTCATAATTTGTTCTGTTCCTCATAAAATCTGTGGTTTTCAGGATTTTTGTGGCAAATCACTGAAGGGTTGAATTCACTAAATAATGACAGGCATTTGAATTTTAGACTTCATATTCTTCAGAAAATAAATGGTAACACAAAACCTTTTATTCTAGCAATTTTCTAAGTATATAAGATCAGTATTTGACATTTGTCCATATTTTGAGGCTGTATTCCCCCATTATTGGCTTTGTCCAGGTTTTTTGTAATAAGACGTTGAGAGCTATGGCGAGAACTGAATTCTGTATTCCCCCATTATTGGCTTTGTGCAGGTGTTTTGTGCTAAGAGGTTGAGAGCTATGGTGAGAAATGAGAACTGAATTCACTAAATAATAGTCATTTAAGTTTCAGTCTTCCTATTTTTCAGGAAACTGATGATTTGTCATAGTGGTATGTTGCTCTGACTGTAGTGCATAGGGCCTGGGTTCAAGACTTGGCACTGAAATGCATAATGGTAACACAACATTTTATTCTAGCAACTTTCCAAAATTATACAAACAATGTTTAAAATGTGTCCCTGGTTTTTGGCCTTTTGCCCCCCCCCCCAAAAAAAAAAAAACTGAAATTGAAAATAAGTGCAAGATCTGCAAGATACCCATGGCTTACACTACTGTCATTCTATTTATATATATATATATATATATATATATATATATATATATATATATAGTCTTTGTGTGTAAGTAGATTTTTATGATGGAAATGTTCTGAATTGCGTGGTTTTGACATTATTGGTTCATGCACTTTGTTTCATTGCCTACTAGAAAAATGTTCAAGCAAGAAATTTAAAATGCGCTTTGTCTAACAAGTGTGCTGTATTATACAAGGAATATAATTTAATAAAGTCAGGAAGGTGTATGAAAGAACACATGTATGTTTCTTGTTTTGTGTGCAAGGGGCCAATGATTTGAAAACAGCCCAAAGTTAATCTTTATCTACCACTGGCCAGATGCACTTTCTTTGGATGTGGTGTGGGTTTCAATGCTGTTTCAATGAATGTGAGTTTCAAGGGCAGAGAAGTTTTAATGCCAAGTCTATTTTCATTGTGAGACAGTATTGTTTTGTTTAGCAGATGTCTGTTAGTGTTTGTGCATTGCTGCGCTGCAAAATGTAAAAATAAAATCCAAATAATCATTGTAGAAGTAAAGCAGTATGCACACAATGGGGCAAAATAGCCAGGTAATGGGACAATGGAATGGCTGCAGGGTGACTCTGTTGCCATATTTTGGTTGTCTGTTCTTCAGTTTGAATTTTAAGGTTGGTATCCTACAATTCCATTGGAGTGGGTGGCATTGCGTAATTATGTATGCACATTTTATGTTAATCAGCATACATATTTGTACCTATTTTTCATGGGCCTTGTCTAGATTTTTGATGTTTCCAGGTTGAGAGGTATGGTGTTATAATGTTATATATTTGTCTTATATTGTTAATTAATCAATCAGTGTTGCATTTTCATGCTGGAAATTTTCAAAACCCCAGGGAAGATGGGAATTCTCTGCTGGACATTCACAGTTAAAAATGAAGTAAATAAAAATATGTTGTCTGCTATGTACTTGGTTATGGTTTGTATTTTGTTAGTAATGAAGTATTCAATCATTCCTTCTGCCAAATAATTCTAGGTTGTGTATTCTCTTACTACCTTGTTTTGCTGTATTGACTATTCTGCCATCAATTGTGATGTACACTAACGTAATTTTCTTCAATTGGTTCAGAACATATTTCGATTGGGGTGTACACTAATGTAATTATCTTCCATTGTTTCAGAGCATGATTGAAAATGCTCCCTAGACCAACCCACCTGCAATGTATGGGTTCATTCTGTGCTACCTACTCCTACACATAAGATGTTATAACAAGGACGCACACTTGAGCCAGTCTAGATGTGTTCTTTTCCATTCACTATGACAATGGCAATGGCTATAGCAGAAGGAACTGTGCACCAATGAACATGTAGGTTAGCCTTATGGATACAGCTACTTTACCTGGTATTCACACTTTATACATTATATCCCTGCCTTTCAGCCATGTATGTATACTATAGACACACTTTATAAATAGTAGTAACTAAAGTACATTACAGCTGTCATATGAAATTAAATTAAAACTTAAATCACTAACATTTTGAATGAAAATTAATAACATTTTATTCATTAACACTTCTGAGCTGTGAAATATTACATGTCTAACAGCTACATACATTCTTTTATAACAAGGCATTTTCTGAAAAAAATCAAGTTAAAGAGCATAGCCAAAGAAATGTAAATATCTTGTTAACAGCAAATGCTATAAAAAAGCTACAGAATGGTAATGTCTTTAGTAAAAAAAATATTTTATAGTGTTCTAGTCAATGAATTTAGTCTTTACATCAATACTGTAATACGATGTTATACACACAAATCTACAGGTGTGTTTTTTCTAAAGTTTCACAAGTTCTCATAACTTGGAAACAACTAACTGCTTGTTTATTGAGAGACTTAAATATACATGAACTATTATGCTTATTGGTACAGCTTCTATAAATAACCCTGAATATCCCATGGCATATGTCTTACATTGCAAATATCAATAACATTTTTTGAACATCACCTAATGTTTCACTTGATATCATTTGATAACATGCAACAGTTTGAAAGCCTTTGTTTTGGAAATATTAATGTACATATGGATATATTGCATATGTACTACACATCTTCATTACTAGCAAACGATTAGCAATATCTCTAGTATATTGCATTATACAGTTATACATAAACAGTGATAATGTGTTTAATGTCTCCCACAGTGGCAGTTCACTTCATGCTCTCAGTAACTTGTAGCTTTCATATTTATAAAAATAAGAAAGTCAATATGAAAATATAAATAACAAGAGACAAACAAGGATTACTACCCTCCACTGCATAACATCACAGATTGATGATCTTAGTGGTGGTTTATTATTTACACCTTGCCTTTTTAGGGTCTATATTATAAACATGAAAGATGAATTCCGCGAACATTAGAGGATCGACACATATACGTCGATCTACCACAACAATGAAGAATGGAAACTCCGAAATTCAGAATGCTAAACAGATTCCCGGAAGCTTCAAAGCGAAGAAAAGGTCTCCGAACAGGAATCTGTCAGTATATTTATTCATCATTATTATTTTTAGGATGGTCTGTAAATAGTACCCACAATTACATTTTAAGTAGTTATTTATTATCAGCACACTAATAACTTAATAATAATAATTTTTTAATATTTTTAATAGATATGGGTACTAGCATTATATATTACATACGGCGCATATGGTGTGTTTATCATCGACCTTTTGAGTGTTTACATACGAAACGTATGGTTGAACACTAATAAAAACTAGTTAAAAATTTGTTATTTTATGCTAGTGTGTATATATATATTTTTAAGTGATACGTTCTATAAACTTATTTTCCTGCCCTCAAAGGTTCGAGAGGTGGTTACAATTTTATGTTTTTTATACTTTGTGTGTACCAGTGAGGTTTGATTTAGTTTTTGTTTTGTGTATAACTCTTTAATTGTAAGATCTAATTCACTAGCTACCTCACTGATTGGCTCAAACATTTGAACATTTGAGCGGAAACTTTTAAAATGATGTGGAAGTTTCGTCTCACTTTTTCTGAAGAAGTTTTCCTATTTAGGAGGACGAAAACGTTGTTTTGTTTTATATAACTCAACTTACGTTAAAATAAACTTGTCCTTGTTCAGTACGCTACCTCACAGTGCGTTATTTTGCAGTACTGACAGATTCTTGTTCGGAGACCTTTTCTTCGCTTTGAAGATTCAGCAGTTGTTGTTTTTTTCTGTTTCACAGATTCCCGGAAGCAACAGCGCCATACAGGTAAGTTACACCAAAGTAAACAATCACAACACAACACTCTTTTATAAACATTTTTGCAGGGGGCAAGCCCCCCTGCACCCCCCCCACACACCCTACTTATATATACCAACTCCGACACTGCTCTACAGTGGGGAAAAGGATATATTTCCTAATCCCCACAATCCCCCTGCTGGCCAGGGAAATCCATTCGGCATTGTGTCTTTCGGCATTCCCGTCCTTAGCTGTTGTGGTAGATCAGCGTATATGTATCGATCTTCTAGTGTTCACCAAATTCATCCTTTGCCATTCTGATATAGATCCCTTTTTATGCTGGCTATTATTAATTGGTAAGTATAGTGAAGTCATACCCACAAAAAATGTCAGGACGCCATAAGGAGCTGTGTTTTTTTAAATGGAGGTATACAAAAGCATTTGACCCACAAAACATGTCAGGATGCCATAAGGAGCTGTGTTTTTTTAAATGGAGGTATACAAAAGCATTTGACCCACAAAACATGTCAGGATGCCATAAGGAGCTGTGTTTTTAAATGAAGGTATACAAAAGCATCTGCTATATGAAAATCTATGTAAAGCAGCTGAAGTTATCAGCCTTTGCTATCATGACAGTTAGCACAGTCTTTCCATCTTTTAGGCACTTTGATTTATCTTCCAAATCTAATAGTTCTGTAGTCACAACTGGTAGCAAGATTTACAGAAAGTGATATAGTTGAGTCACTATTAGAAGGGTCAGGAAAATGACCAGCAGTACAATGTCAGGTTCAAAATACTCAAGCTAATTAGACACAGTCTCTTTCAGTCAACTGTGTCATTTCCAGGTGTAGTTTATGCCAAGTAGTCTCACAGACATTTTATAGTTCTGAGATACACATGATCCAATTTAAAAAGAAAAAGAAATGTTCTATCATTTCTTATCAGTTCTCTTTCTATGGTCTGTAATATGTAATATTCATACCTAGGATCAGCAACTACTGTTCATTCAGACCTTCTGGTAAGGAAGCAAGCATATCCAGAGGGGGCATATTTGTACTTATCCACAACCTCTTAAATCCACAGCAAATCCAGCAAAATAATGAACTTGAATGCCTAGACTTCCTAATGTCAATATCCGAGACTAATTATCATAACCTTGTCACCTTCTCCACGCCCCCAGTGTCAATGATAACAACATCATCAACAAGCTAGAGTCCTTAACTACTAAACCCAGCACTGTTTAACCAGACACTTTCAACCACCTATCTGCAGACTGGTAAACATACTCCACAAACCACAAATATACACAGTAGCTCCTTAACTTTATTTATCTCAAATTCCTTGACTAGCTGATAAACTGTCCTACTAGGCGATTCAGGCTTCTTGACCTGGTCCTCAATAACATAGCTCCAATCTGCTCCACAGTAAAAATCTTCCACTCCATGATCATATCTGACTACCATTCCTTCATCTTCTCCCTGAGAACCCAACCAAAGACCACACTTCATCCCACTGTTTTCACTAACCTAAAGAAATTCAAAAACTCCCTTCCCAAAGGATCCCATAACAAAAACAGCTACCTATAGTGATGGCTTCTACATCTACCTTAACTTCTGCACTGAACTGTCTGTCCCAGTCAAGCACAAGTGTGATAGCAAACAATAACAAGCCACTATGGTGGAGTCCCCTATAAGCAAACTATGCAATACAACAAAAAAGCTTCACTAAAGAATAAAGTCAAGTCCCCTAACTCTCTTCATGAGCATTTTGATGCCTGAAAACAACTCAGATGAAAGATCAAAGTTCAGTTATGAGCTTAATATCACTTTCTCCTCCCATAACAGTGATAAATCATTCTTTAACTTTGTTAGGAACTTCAGAAGTAACACCCAGTACTGCAAAGAGCTTATCTTATACTCAGTGACAAATTTAGTTCCATTTTCTCCTCACTTTTACCACCCTTTTACCACTCTGCTCTTCACCACCCCCCATTACCACTCACCCTTGACTTTGCCTGAAATTACCTTTGAACAAATCCTAAATGTCCTTTCCAGGACTGCAAACAGAAGCTCTATGGAACCTCAAAACATACCAAGCAATTTCCTAGTCAGTATACAGCTTCACAGTTTTACCCATAAACTTTATCAGCTACAGAGTGTCTACCATAGGTTCATAGGTAGACACTAGGCTATCTGCCCTAGGGCATTTATAAGCCTAGCCAGAGTGTATTTGGCTTCCGCCTCCCTATTAGATTAGCCTACTGTGCCTCTGTAAAGTAGGTCACAGAAGGTACCCTTTTAAGATTAGTTTACTGTGCCTCTGTCTAGCAGGGACACAGGAGAGATCCCAGGGGTGAATTTGCGATTTCCCATCCACGCATCCAAATTTCGCTTGAAGAGGGTCAGCGAGGGGCTAAGTCTAACATGAACTGGGATTCTACTCCAGAGTGAGGGGAGCCTCTGGGAAATTAATCTGTCCCTCCAGCATGTCCTATTTATTTTTGTGCTGAGGTTTAGGTCCCTGGAGCATGTAACTCTAAGGGACTTGGATTTTTTGAGGTGGAGCATGTCCATTAATTCTGGGTTTGACATAGCTTTGTATGTCAGGCATAGATCGCCTCTGAGTAGGCGGTAAGCAACTGAGTAGAGCTGGAGTTATTTTAGTCGAGCTGCATAGGACATCTGTTTGTAGCCCATGATCCTTTTGGTGAAGTACTTTTGGGGTCTCTCCAGTTGCTGCAGGTGTCGGGTAAGGTACATCCCAAAAGGGGCATTGTATTCAATTATGGGCCTGATGAGTGACGAGTAGAGGGGCACAATGACCTCTCTTGATCTAGATGCGAACGTTATAGTGATAAGGTGGGCTGTATAGAAGGTCTTTCTAACCACTTTGGCAATGTGATTATCAAAGGAGAGGTTACTATCTACGTTGGTCCCCAAATCTCTAATTACTTCTTCCGTACTTAATGGATTACCACTTATGTGGTAATTTGTGGGCACCTTGTTTTTCCCAAAGGGGATGACTATGCACTTTTTAGCATTTAGCTTAAGGCCATGGCTCTGGCACCAAGCATCCATCTCTGTGAGACCCTTTTGGAGGATGCTTGTGTCAGCTGGAGATTCGATTATGGCCCCCAGTTTGCAGTCATCTGCAAACTTTGTCAGCCATAATCCCCCGTGTTAGCCTGAACTTCAGAGAAGTATATACCGAACAAGAGAGGTCCCAGAACTGAGCCCTGTGGGACGCCACTTGTAACTGGTTTGGATTCGGACATGGCACCTGCGATTCTGACCATGTGGGTTCTATCTCTGAGCCAGTTTGCAACCCATCTTGTGATATAGGGGTTGATATTTAAGCTGGTAAGCTTATTTATGATGCCCGAGTGGGGTATTGTGTCGAAGGCTTTTGCGAGGTCCAGGTAGGCTGTGTGGACTACCTTGCCCTCATCTATGGCTTTGGTAACTGTTTCAAAGAAATCAACTAGGTTTAAGAGGCAAGATCTGCCCTTAACAAAGCCAAATTTGTAGGGTCCAGTGTCTGGAGGCTCCCAATGTCTTTGTTTATGAGTTCCATGATAATACGCTCCATAGCTTTACAGACCAGACTAGTCAGGCTTATGGGGCGATAGTTTCCGGGGTCCGTTGTGGCACCACCTTTGTGGAGTGGTACCACTGTAGCTGTACACCATTTTTTGGGTACATATCCTGTAGTAAGGCTAAGTTTGAACAGTGACTTAATATGAGGGTTCAGTTCTTCTTGGAGCTCGTGTAAGACACAGCCTGGGACACCGTCCGGTCCCATAGATGCTGTGTTTTTTGCTTTGGAGAGGGCAGCTTTCACCTGTGCATCTGTGATGTCAGGGAGGTTACATTCAGTTGGGATAGGCATTTGCTCCTTTGGGGGGGAAGGGGGGAAGAAGTTTGCGCTGAATCTGTCTGCCAGGATGTTGGCTATGTCTGTAGGTTCGGTATATTTGTACCATTATGCAACAATTCAGAGCATATCTGGGAGTTTCCGCCCATGTTTCTGACATAACTAAAGAAGGCCTTGTGATTATCTTTAGTGTCTAGGGCAATTTTTCTTTCAAAACTGGCCTTTGATGATTTTATGAGGGATCGAAGTTTCTTGCTAATACTGATCAGAGATGCCTTCCCTTTTTGGGATTTTGCTCTGTCATGTAGTAGCTTCCTCCTTCTGTTGTATAGCTTATTTATGGCCAGGGTCCACCAGACCGGTCTCCTGTTTTTGGAGGAGTGAGTCTTGGTTTTATTTGGGATAGCATGATCCATGCATTCCTGCAGGTGCTCATAGAATGCATTTGTAAAGGATTCTGCGGATTGGGCTATATTATCCTCTTGAGAAGTGCAAAGTTGGCTTTTGAGAAATTCTTTACAGTGATTTCCATGGCTGGGGGTGGGGACGGGATATGGATGTCCAGGGAAATTTGTTTATGGTCTGATCTTACCAATGAGGGGTTTACCTCTGGTGTGGAACATAGAGTCCCCATGTTGGTGATGACCAGGTCCAATATGTTGTTCCCTCTTGTGGGAGTGGTGACCAGTTGTTCCATTGCATTAGAGTTTATAAATTCAAGGAACCATTGGGCGAGGGTGTTTGGGCTTGAGTAGTTTTCCCAGTCAATGTTTGGGTAGTTGAAGTCACCCAATAACATAGTGTTTGGAGAGACCTTCATATTCTCCAGTGTTCTCAGGAATGCCAAGTGAGGTTCCTGTAACAGGGAGGGTGTTCTGTAGCAGGCTACAAACTGAAGGGCAGTTTTTCCCGCTGTTAGTTGCACATGGATGGTTTCTGATGCTTCGTGCAGTGCCACTAACCTGGAGGTGTAGGTATCTTTGATGAATATAGATACTCCCTCTCCTTTTGTGCTTCGGTCCGAGTTTTGGGGCCAAAACGCATGGTATGAGTTATAACCTGGTAGTGCTGGGGTGCTCTCAGGAGCCTTGAACCAGGTTTCTGTTACTGCACAGACATCGATTTTCTCCATACTGAGGAGAGTCTCGAGTGCGTGCATCTTGAGGTTTAGACTTCTGGCATTGAGTAGCATTACCTTTAGTTTTTTTATCTTTGGGTTGTCTATGGAGGTGGGTTTGTCCTTTGAGCCTTGCCTAAAAAAGGCACTATGGGGGTGGCTAGAGCCTTGGCCAGTATACGAAAGCCTAAGGGTGACAGGTGCAAGCTGTCCCTAGCGAAGCAACGTGGCTTGTCGAGCATGTCATCCCAGGCTGACAGACACTGGATCCCCTTTGAATGACACCAATACTTTAGCCAATTGTTGAAACTGATCATTTTGTCTTTATACTGTGGCATCATTCTTGGTGAGGGCAAGATGCTACTCAAGGTCAGGGACATACCAGCCTGGGCTACATGGTCAGAGAGCTCCTCTATGTCTCTTTTCATGTAGTCCAGGGAGGTACGTCTCAGGTCATTCACACCAGCATGGACAATGATGGAGTCATACTTGTACTTGCTTTGGAGTGACCTGAGTGCTTGCATTATGTGGCGGATCCTGGCATCTGACAGGCAGCTTACAGTGACCTTTTCCTAGTTCAGTCTGGTGAGTGGGACGTCAGTGTGCCGGACAATAGAGTCCCCTATAACAAGTGTATTTGGTGTGTTGTTTGGCCTTATGGGCTGTGACTGTGAGGCACACTGATTTTGTGAGATATGTGATTTGTGGGTATTGTTGAGGGGTGGCTGTTGCTTGGATATCTGCTTAGGAGGTCTTTGCTGTTTAGGCAGATTTTTATTTAGAGCCTCCGAGTATGTTTTTGTGTGTTTATGTGTTGGGTATGCAGATGCAATAGGTCTGTGTGAGACTGGATTTGTGGTGTGGGTGGTTACCTTTTCCTCCTGAATGACTGTGCCAGTCTTGGGTTGAGAGAGCTCTGCCTCCAGTTTGGCTGTGTAACTGCATCTCTCACATGTATTAGAGTTTGTTGGAAGGAGGAGAGGGTTGTCTGTGTACATAAGGCAATTGTAACATTGCCTCAAAATTCCCAGATTCACCAGCTGGACTGGAGAGTAACCTTGAAACTGACCCTTGGACATACCAGATTAGTACAGGGAACTGTTTTTTTACTGATCAGATTAGGGAAGGGAACTGATTTTTCACTTGATCAGGAAGGACCAATCAGGAGTCTAATACTTATGAGAAGTCAAGGAGGGTGTAGTGCTTTAGTTAGTTAGTGTTTCCTTATAAGAGCTGAGCAAGTGCAGGGCTTTAGAAAGAGAATAGAGTGATTACTTTGAGAGTTTGAACAGTTCTAAGGGAAAAAGTGAAGAGCAGACTTTGTGGAGCCTGGAATAGTTTAAACCTGTTTAGGTGGCACTGCCCAACACTGCTCAGTGCACAAAACCACGCAAAAAGAGAGTTGTAGGATTTTAAGAGAGAGAGATCAAGGAGTTTAGAATTGACCCAAAATGGCGAATAAAACTACAGCTTCTAGGTAGTAACCACTCCTCCAGGGACAGGCAGGCTGTTCATTGTTAACCACTCCCATTGGTGAACACAGAGACTTCCCTTTAGCCCAAGCAAGCACTGGCCTTCTAGAAACTTCCAAACAGTTCAGAACAGCAAATCTGTAACTGAACTTTCTTAACTTTTAGAAAGTGGGGAAAAAGCAAGATTTTTTTTCTTTTTGTTCTTTTTGTTGTAGTTAAAAGGTAGCAGAGATACACAGGCAGCAAAAATAATCACAACAGTGCAATAAATGACCCCACACTTGATTGCTAGGCCAAAATCAGGTAAAATGCAGTTTTTAGAGAAAAAAAAAAACGATTTTAAATTAAGTGCAACACAGGAAATACAGTAAATAGGCTCTAGATGTGTTCCAAGTACTGTTACTGTTACAGATATAAACTTTAGCAAGCCGGAAAATGCCAAAAAGTAGGCAGCAAAGCAGTAAAACTTAACAAAAAAATCAGAAGAAAATACTTAAAATCACAAAAGTGGCTCCTTTTCTTCTCTCACCGTTTTCTCCTCTTGGTAGGTGCTTCAGCAACAACTAGCACGCCTGAAAAGACGCCAAAACCACGAGGCAGCCTGGTTTTAAGAGAGAGAGATCAAGGAGTTTAGAATTGACCCAAAATGGCCAATAAAAACTACAGCTTCTAGGTAGTAACCACTCCTCCAGGGACAGGCAGGCTGTTCAGTGTTAATCACTCCCACTGGTGAACACAGAGACTTCCCTTTAGCCCAAGCAAGCACTGGCCTTCTAGAAACTTCCAAACAGTTCAGAACAGCAAATCTGTAACTGAACTTTCGTAACTTTCAGAAAGTGGGAAAAAAGCAAGATTTTTTTGTTTTACCAGGTACATGCTTAAGGCTTGAAGAATGACCACAATGGTACCCCTATACAAAGGTGTTCCTACCACACTGACCCTGAAAACTGCAGACCAGTTATACGCACTAACATTACTTTTAAATGAATTTAATGTATCATTGTGGAACTTACAGATAAAATATAAGCAGCATACAATCTCTTGACCACATATAATTTGACTTTGAGAAAAGCAGGTCATGTGTACTAAATTTGGCAGACTACGTTTGGAAGGTAACTGAAGTAGTGGACAATGGAGAGATGGTACACACTGCATGCTTGGGCCTGCCTAAGGCATTTAATACTACCCCATAGTTATTGATAAATACATTTTCTTAAATATCGACTATTATGTAGTCTGCTGGGCAGTGAACTGGCTCCCAAGCAAGGATTGATGGTATACACTCCTTTAAAAGTCTGCTCACCAGTTGTGTCCCACATGCCTTCATATTGTGTCTACTTCCTTTTGAATTTGCTTCACTGATGTTCAAATAGAGATCAAGGGTCTCTGAGTTACAATGTTTGTAGATGACTGCAAACCTGGTGTGTTCATTAACTATCCAGCAGATATCCATGTCCTATAAAAGTCACTCTCTCTCTCTCTTTCAAGAGTCACAACTAGCTCCTAGAATAACCTTGTGAGCATGCATTACTATTCAATGAGTTTACAAGGAGGAGGAGAAAAAGAATTATGTTGCCATGTTTTTCTTCTTTATCACACATGCATGCACTCACATGTACAGACAACTTAAGAGTTTCACATGTCTTTGGATTGTGAGATGAAACCAGACCACCAAGGGAAAACCCATGCAAACACAGGGAGGACATGCAATCCTCCCACTTGTTCTGGTGTCAAGACTATGGACACAAGATAAGCTAAACAAAATGCGGTACTATACTCTTTGGGAAGCATGAACATCCCTGTATCTACTGCACAGAGGGTAGCTCCCTCAATGTTGATTGTGGACAATGAGCTCTCTTTTGACCATCACCTAGCAACTATCATTGGGAAATACATCTACCTATCTCAACTAATGACTGAAGCTTTATCCTCCAGAGCCAAATAAATTACTGTTTGTCTGTATACCTCCCTAATCTGCACCTTAATAGAATGCAGTGCTCTCTTTGTCATATACTTATCAAATATATTATACCACTAAAGAAACCTCAAATATTCCATGTGACAATAGGAGGTACTGCCAGCCATGCTAGGGAGAATATGGCAGTGGATGTATGACTTGTGCCAGCACAGCCAGCTGGAATTTTCTAAATAATTGTATGTCATTAGTTTATTAAAATGATCTTTACAGATGATTGTGCTGAAAATGTATTTTTGAGCTTTGCTTGTGTTAACTGTGTTAAAATGTATCAACAGTACACTCTGCTGAAATGAAGAGAAATGTGCATGTATTATGGTATCTGAAATAATTGTATATGTTTTAATAGAGGAAACTGGCACAGCAATGGCTAACCAGCTTGCATATTTTAAGAAAACTAAATGAAATGTAAATGAGCTGTTAAATCATTGAATGGCACCCCACAGTGCTGAGTAGGCCTGGAGATGGTAGGTCTGGTAGCAGCCATTATATGTTAGCTTTTGTAAAGAAGGGGGGAAGTACGGTAAATGGTTCTGCCTCCTAGGCACTGTCATAAAAACTCTAAATGTGTACTGTAGCAGTCTGCTAAAGTTCTGACTCAAATTTCAAAAGGAGATATTGTAGAAACCTAGAGTCAGGTCACCAGATGAGGTCATTCTGCAAGTCATCTTATATTTTACAGGGAGAAATCTCAGAATATAGAGTATTCTGTTTGAGAGCCTGATTAGAAAGCCTGCTCACGTATTTCATCTTGCCTTGCCCAAGTAAGTTATTAGGGAACAGTAAATTCTCTTAAATTCAGTCAGGAATATAGTGAAGCTTAGTTTAGAGATTGTTTTTCATTATTTGAATGAGTCCATCCATCAATGCTATTTTCAATATTTTTTGTGATTTGAACTCTGTGGTTTACTGTGAATACATGTTCAGTATTTTCATGTACTTTTATTATTTATTATTAAATATATTTAACACTTTTATCGTGGCTGGTTCTTGTAGAGAGTGTCTAACCTTTGAGAATATTAATATTTATTTGGTGACACTATGTGGGCCACTCCAGAAGGCCTAGTTATCTTGGTGACCTGCTACCATTTGTATTAATATTACTATTACACAGTATTGCTGGATACACTTTTAAGAGCCTTATAGTAACTATTTGGTGGCAGTGCTAACTACCTTATACTCTGGGCAAAGTTTGTAGAGCAGGTAATCTGTGCCAGCCTTTCCCAGGTGTGTGTTGGGGCAGGGACATGAAGCACTGTGTTTACAGAGAGGGTGCTGCAGGACTTTGCTTGGATACTTGGCTGAGGACCTAACCCTACAGCTATACCAGTGGAGAGTCTTATTAGGGATCTGGGAGCAGACGGATATACAGATATCCAGACCCTTGGATGAGTGTGTTCCCTGTGTGTTCTTAAGGGAATTTGTACTTGATGCAGAGAGGTCTGCATCTGGAAATACTGAGTGTATCCATTTGTATTCCAAGTGCACGTCCTGCTCTAGTGTTAGTGGTGAGGATTCAGGCTCCTTGATTACTGGTCCAGCACAGGGATGACACATATTGGTGCCCATCACTTACTGGTGGCAGTGGTGGGCATCACATTCCTGACTAGAAAAATCTCATGGAAGAACTACTTAAGCTACAAAGAGCACTCAAAAGCTCTTCCAGTGTATTCTGTCTTCTACAGATTCTTATGCTGCATCCTCTGTTTTGCTTTTTATACAACAGGGACCTAGCCTTATTTCATATTCAAAACTCTGGTAGCAAGACAACCAATGTACACTCTAATGGCAAAAACTTACATAAAATTATTCATAAAAATCTGTTGATGGGATAGATCTCTCTTCAAAAAAGATCCACTACTAATGGAATATGCTCCCACTACATGTCAGATTCTCGGCTTGGCTTGGGAGTGCCTTCTGTGTGGAGTCTGCATGTCTTCCCCACAGTCGGGTAGCATTCAAAAGACATGCGTGCGTAAATGGGCATGCCTTCAATGAAGGTTGGGCGTCGAGCTGGCACCTCAGCATTTCATAAAAATCTAGTGTCAATGATTAGCGGACCAGAGTTCCGCTGTGGCTACAACTTACCGGGAAAAAGCCGAAAGACAAACAACAACAACATGTCAGATAAAAAAGCTCCCTAACTTTCTTTAAATCTAACCTGATTTCCTAGTATAAATCCATAAAACTACATCCCGTATACATTTTTTTTCAAATAACAGTTCGGATATTGACAAAAGTTTACTTCTCACTTTATCACTTGTTATGTCATAGACAGTTCTATCCCTCACCAATGAATCATGAAGCTCTCCAAATTTAAAGTTTTTACTTCAATGCCTCAGTTTGGTCACAAAGACATCAACAGAGTCTTAGAGCCCTTGCCTTCTAATGAGAAATAAATGGCAACTGTAACACCAAGATGGCAAGCTATCACCCACTGAAATCAAGATTGCTGGCACCAAAAGGAATTTGAATTCTACCACTGATGACCAAATCTGAAGTAATAGGAAGATGGTATACACAAGTTTGTTTCAATAATTAATCCACAAAGTACAATCTTACATACAAGTCTGTCTCAATAATTAATTCATAAAGTGCAATCTGACCATAGAAGTATAAAAGGAATATGCATTGCTGCTCTTGAAACTGGATTCAAACCTTCACCCAAAGACTGGACTGCATACAGTCCACTCACAGAGCTGAGTCTTTGGACAATGAACCAATATCTTCCAGTACATCTTTAGCTATGGCAATTCCTCTTCACACTAGTTATTGTTTACACACACACACACACACACACACACACACACACACACACACACACACACACACACACACACATATACACACTAGGATACCAGATGCAGATACAGATGTTTGTGATAATAAGGTACAGCAGTTGTTGCTAAATAAGCAACTACTGTCATTGTACTAGTTTTGCTTGATGGTTCTTGTGAACTTTATACTCCCCCTCCCCCCACTTTACTGGACAATGACACTCTACATACTTCCCCCTTGTCTGGTATAACCTGCTGGGATGGCTTAGGATGCCCCCATGGGTTCCCCTATACTGCATGCAGTGCTGCCCCCACATGCCGTGGCAAAGATCCCCTTTCACCCCATCTCCTCAGCACTATTGCACTCCTTATCTGTCAGTCAAATCCCAAATCCACACACATCCTCAAGCATTGTGCTAAGGGTTTGTTCCCTGACCAAAAGATCTGTAAACATAGTTAGGAGGGAAGAAAGTGATAAAGATCTAGAAGGTCTTGTTTAACAGTATTTTAAAAGGAGGGGAAGCACCAACATCTTGGACAAAAACTGTGGTGGCTATAATACCTAAAAACAGTAAAGACCCATCAGATCAAGCTTCATTATAGATCTATTTTAATTTTAAAGCATGATTATGATTCATTTGTAATTACACTAGCTAAAAGAATGGCTAAGGTGTTGCCAAAATTGGTAAATATGGATCGGTGTGGTTTTGTGGAAAGGAGATATACATTTGACAACATTAATAGAACAATAATTGATCTAGAGGCAAGCAAAATGTAAGAAAATGCCACTGTTGTTAGTGGGTCTTCATGTAAAGAAAGCATTCAACAGACCATGATGGGATTTTATGAGCAGGGTAATGCAACCATTTGGTTCCCCTGATAAAATAATAAGGTTCGTCTTCTTCTTTCGGCTTTTCCTCGTTACGGGTCATCACAGAGGATAACCTTGTCCACTCATGATTGGCAGTGGAGTTTTCCAGTGTTGAGTCGCCAGCCCGGCACCTAACCTTCCACAGAAGGCACACACACACACACACACACACACACACACACACACACACACACACACACACACACACACACACACACCTAGGGCCAATTTAGAGTGTCCAATGCACCTACAGCATGTCTTTGGGATGTGGGAGGAACCCGGAGCACCCAGAGGAAACCCGCACGACCACAGGGAGGACATGCAGACTCCACACAGAAGGCACCCCAGCCAAGGATCAAACCAGAGGACCTCTTGCTGTGAGGCGACAACACTAACCGCTGCACCACCGTGGCCGCCCTGATAAAATAATAAGGTTAATGTGGAGGATATATAAAAGACTGGCAGCAAGAATTAAAGTGGGTGGGTTCCTCTCTGATAAGTTGTGTCTAAACAGAGGAACCAGGCAGGGGTGCCATCTTTCATCTTTGTCACTTGCTTTATATTTAGAGCCATTGGCAAAGAAAATAAGGGACTCAGAAGTTCAATGAAATAATTGGTATGGTAATCAAGAAAAGTTGACTTTATTTGCAGAAGATATTATTTTGTACCTGATAAATCCAGAAAAGGATGTCTCAGTATTGTGGAACATTTAGAGACTATTCTGAGTCTTTTTGGGATATAAAATTAATGAAGATTAAACAAAAGCTATAGTTGTTATGCACCCACACATGAATTGGTTCAGCAATACCCATATTTGTGCGGACACAGTAAGATAAAGTATTTAGAAGCATGGAATAAAAAGACTTCTGTTATAACAGCTAAGGATATGTGGGAAGATACTAAAGAAAGGATAATACAAAAACTGGGAAACTGGAAGCTCATGTTTATGGATAGTAAGATACAAGCAGTGAAAATGTTTTTAGTCCCTTTAGTTTTATAAACAGGTCAGGCACATTTTTATCAACCATAGGAGAACTTGTGGACAATAGTTAATAAAGAGTTGAATTAATTGTTTTTCTGGTAGGGGAAGAGAGCACCGGTTAAGTGGGACAAGTTGATTTTTTCAACAGAACAAAGTGGTTTAGGATTACCTGATTTGAAGGGATATTTTAAGCTGTACAAGTAAAGCTCATGTGCATAACACCAGTAGAAATTTATAATTCAAAATGAAAAGGGATGATGATGAAGCAGGAGGGAAATATTGAAATAAGGAGACAGTCCGATTTTGGCTGCAGATCCTTAAGGGAGTAACAGCAGCAATACAGAATATTATGTTATTCGGGTTCCTAGAATGTTATCGGATTGCTGAAATTTCGAAACTGTAAACATCGAACACAGTTAATCGAAGTTTCAGCAATTCGAAGTAAAAAAAAAAAAAGAAAGAAAAAGGTCAACAGTTAAATAACTATTGTAAGCAGGGGGGCAAGCCCCCCTAAACCCCCACACCCCCCGCTTTTTAAATATACCAACTCCGAGATCGCACTATAGTGCAGTAAAGGGAAATATTCCCTTTCCGCACTATAGTGCGATCTCGCAGTTGGTATATTTAAAGAACAAGGGGTGTGGGGGGCTCAGCCCCCCACGTGGGTGGTGCAAGACGGCTTGCCTCCCTGCTTACAACAGTTGATTTATGTTGTTTGTTTTCATTTTATTTTTTTACATATTTGAAATTATGAAATATCGAATATACAAGGTCGATCTTGTAGTGTTCGATGTTTCATGATTTCGATAACGTAATAGGAAACCATGATATTCTTATTATTTATTATTTATTATTTCATGCTTGTTTACCTGGATAGTCTGACTGGGCAGTTGGAGACCAGGGGGAAAAGTCCCACCAGTTAAGCCAACATAACAATGGAGAAAGGAGATTTTGCCAGTTGGAATGACTGCAAGTAGGGGTACAGAGAAGAGAGGGCTGGAATTTACTGTAGAAAACTGGCAAATGAACCAGGGTATTGGGAAAGGTAATGAGAGTGGAATGAAGCCATGAAGACATTTGGACTGCAGGCTAGAGACTGCCTTCCATACCAGAGACTGACACTACTGAATAGGCAAAGAGAAAGGGATGGCGGAATCCTAAGAGAAAGACCTACTCTGCCAGAGTTCTAGTTGAATCTAGAACAACAGCTACTGATAAAAAAGGATACTTAGTGTGGCATATAAAATATTGAAGATAATTATAAGAATGACTAAGAAGAAAAGAAAAGATTGGGAAGAGAGACTGGACAAGCAATTTACAAGGGAACAATGGGAAGACATATTTATGGCTCCCAGGTATGCAACAACATCTAAAATGTTTAGGATTTTTGCTTGGAAGTGTTTGCATAGCTATTTCATACCCCAAGCAGACTCCAAATAAATTTTCCTCAAGTAAATGGCAAATGGAAGTGTGATGGGGAAGAAAGAGATAACTGGGAACTTAATGTTTTGGGAGTTAGCAGATTTAAAGAGTCCCCACTCTGTCAGAAATATTGGGTGAGCAAATGGGTATAACTAAGGAAATTGTTATTTTGAGCTGGGATATTGGATCTGAATTGTTTAGACATAGTAAGGCCTTGTTAACTTTAATTATGTTGTCTGCCAAAAAAGCAATTACAAGAAAATGGAAAGCAACGTCTAAACCAACTTTATTTAAACTACTT
This sequence comes from Protopterus annectens, assembly GCF_019279795.1. Lineage (NCBI taxonomy): Eukaryota > Metazoa > Chordata > Ceratodontiformes > Protopteridae > Protopterus > Protopterus annectens. Next base: position 548,176,890 of record NC_056748.1, read on the forward strand.
AATAGTGTAACGTAGATAAAGAACTGCAAATGGGATTAGAAAAGTGAAGGAGCAAATTACATACAAATAAATGGAAATTATAACAATGACAAATGCAGAATAGTATTCAAGAGAAGAACTGAGATTTAAGGTAAGGCAGGAATTGAGTAATTTATGTAATGTTGCTCTGATGATAGTTGTAAAAGGAACATATCTGATGTGTGATGTGTAATGTATGTAACTGGAAATAAGTTGATATGGTTTGTTTTCTTTTATATTAACGTATGTTTTCCTGTGCTGTAACTGATGATTTAATAAAGCTGTTAAGAATCATTCAATAAAAGAGATACATTTTGCAAATAAAAAAAATCTGCAAACTTTTCAAATGTGGTTACCTTACATCATCTCACCTACTTGTGAAAATAAGTGCTGATTTCTGCAATACAGTCAGTCACATTTTCATCCACCTTCCTTATATATTCTCAAAATATTTTTCTGTTCACCTTTACTGTAGATTTATAACAAGCAAGCAATTTTTATTTTTACTCACAGTTTAATGAGAGAGTAAACTCAAAACACAACCCAATTCCCAAAGTGGATGAACTTGTAAAGAGATATGTTTCCAGGGTGTGCTATTTTTAAATTCATAAGCCTATACTAAAAATAATTTTTGCAGCAACTCCTCCAATGTTGATCAAGTTTCACATTTAACATACTGATAGTTTACTATGTTAGCCAGCCAACAGCATGTCGTTAGGTAATCTTTTAACTAAAAAGAATGCAAAGTTTTTCAATTAGTCAGGACAGTGTTTTACATTTGATGTCAGTCTGAATTCCATAACACTATTACAGACTTTGTACTATGAATAATAGCAATGGAACATTACACACTGCACACTACTTCCTACTATGACAAAAATATTATCAAAGCAGAGAACAAACAAGGGAATCATAGCCACAAAGTTAAACAAATAACCTAAGTTTCTTTGACAGTTTAATAAACTACACATATATTTATTCATTTATTTTATTTATTTATTGCTTTTGTTTACCGGGAAAGTCCACTGGGCCTAGAAGAGCCCATTTTTAATCGGGGCCCAGAGAGAAAACCTCCAAGAACATAGATACAGAAAATTTGTTTGTTTGTGTCTTTCGGCTTTTCCCGGTTAGGGGTCGCCACAGCGGAACTCCGGTCCGCTAATGATTGGTAGTGGATTATTACGTACCGGGTTACCAGCCCTGATGCACAACCTTCAACGAAGGTTTGCCCATTCACGTATGCCTCCACACAGAAGACGCTCTAGCTGAGAATCGAACAGGACAACGTCTAGCTATGAGGCGACAACGCTACCGCAGCACCACCATAGATACAGAAAATATTAAACATTAATTGGGACAAAAGTCGATACAGAGTTACAGATAGTGATTACAGTAGCATATACAGACAATATTCATGAAAGCAGGAATTTTGTTGGTTGCCAGATGAATTCAATCAGAGAGGTATAAACAGAAACATATTATTCAGCATTATTGTACCAATATCAACAAGTGATGAAAAATGATAATTATGGAAAAATATCATCAGTCAGCAGTAGCAAAGAGCAGTTTAGTTATCATATAAGGAGAATGAAGAGGTTAGATTATAGAACAGGTACATAGCCAGGAAGAATTGAAATGATTTTTCAGTATTTGTTTGAAGGTGGTGGTGCTGCCTGTGTTTCTTATAGATGGTGGAAGTGAGTTTCATAGTGTGGTGATGGTGAAGGAGTAGAGGAGTTGACCAGCAGGTAAGGTTGGCTTTTCTACTATTAGAAGTCAATGATTTTCAGATCTTAGTTGCCCACTGGGTTGGTACTGGGCAAGTAGTGCTGAGATAGAAGGACATTCTGTGGGTCTGTACATTATTTTGTGCACTATAGTTAGTTGTGTAAATGAGAGATGGTGGGGAAGTTCCACCCATCCTAATTGTTTCAGTGAATTACACTGCTGGGATGAGAATTTGGCCTTGGTGGCAAATTTGGCTATTCTGTTGTAACACATTCCAAGTTTGGATCTTGCAGAATTTTGAATATTAGTGAGGAGAGGGGTACCATAAAAGAGAGAGGGTAATAAAAATGTGGTTGCAAGGGTTTGTCTAGTAGAGAGGCTATGAAAGTGTTGGTGCCTGTAGAGCATACCAAGCTTTTGTTGTGTTTTTTGATGTTATTGTTTATGTGGAGGTCAAAGTTAAGGTTTTCATCTATAATAATGCCTAGTAGTTCAGTGTGTGTGGGACAACTTCTATAGTGGCATTGACTTGAATAGTGAAGAGTTTTTTTTATTTAGGGGAGTGGTTTTCTTAGGTGTAAAAATCACTAGTATATTTATTTATTTATTTTTTGATTTAGGGCAAGATGATTGTAAAGTATCCAAGATCCAGTAGAGGTGAGGGCATTCTGGGTGATTTGCTGGAGTTCAGAGCTGGAATTTGCAGTGCATATTATTGTAGAGTCATCAGCACACTGGATTACTGAGCACTGAGGGAGAGTAGAGTGAAAGTTGTTAATAAAGATGCTAAATAAGAGAGGACTGAGTATGGAGCCCTGGGGACTCCTGTGGAAGTACTGAGGAAGGGACAATAAGATTTTTGCCATTTGGTGGATTGCTGCGTATTGAACAGATAGCTATTGAACCACTGTAGGGTAGGTGGGGAAATGTGGAGCGTGGACAGTTTGGAGAGCAGGATGGTGTGAGAAATGGTATCAAAAGCTTTGGAGAGGTCTAGGAAAAGAGAAGCAATTATTTTGCCAGAATCCTGTACCCAGTTAACTGTATCAAGGAAGGAGAGGACGGCAGTAGTAGTGCTGTGTCCTGGTCAGAAACCATGCTGAGTGGGTGACAGTATTTGGTTTTCAAACAGGTGGTTGAGGAGTTAGTCATGGATGCATTTTTACAGTATTTTAGAGAGGAGTGAAAGAATTGCTATGGGTCCAATGTGTGTGGTGTCTATGCTGGTGCCACCTTTGTGTAGGGGGAGAATGAATGCTTTTTTCCAGATGTCTGGGACTAGGGATTCTTTAATCAATCTGTTAATGGGTATGCTGATGGGATAGGCTATACAGTTCGCTGCTAGCTGAAGGAAGTGTGGGAGTAGACTGTCAGGGGCCAGAGAGCAGGATTTTAGCTTAAGTAAATTTTTTTTTTATTGTGGCGGTCAGTATGGGGGAGAACTTTAGGCTGGAGTCAAGGATAGAATTGTTTTCTGAGATGATTTGGTCATCAGCTGTCTTGGTAGTGGTGGTGCTAACTGTGGGAAAGGGGGTGGTTAAGTTAACTATAGAGTTAATGAAGTAGGAAGTGAAGAGGGTGGCAAGTTTGGCAGGGGTTTTGTCTGGGTTAGGGGATGGGTTGCTTTGAGACCCTGGGTGTAATAGTTGGTTAACAGAGGATCAGAATTTTTGGAATTATCTTTATGTTGGCTTTGTAGGTGGAGGTAGTGAACTTTTTTTATCTCTGGTTATTAGTCATTTTTCCTGGCTATGAAGTTGCTTGCATTGTAGTAGAGTTGAGGGGTCTTTGTTTTTCTGCCACGATTTCCAGATTTCATCCCTTGCGGACATGACTTTTTTGGTGGATTTTGAGAGCCAGCTTGCATGGTTATGACTTATCTGTTTTTGACGTGTGGGTGCTTGCCTGTTTAGGATGTCTAGGAATGTTGAATTAAAGATTTTACAGCCCCATTAAGTGGTAGGGATTTTAGGGGTTCACAATTTACTTTAGCTAAGGTTTCATTGAATATGGATGGTTGGAACTTAGTCAAATTTCTGGTTGATTTGTATCAGTGTTGGTTTGGGGTTTGGGTAGATTTGCATAGGATATATGCTGGGCGGTGGTCGCTAATGGTATTAGGCAGTATGCCAGCAGTGATGATATTGTTAGGTTTGGACACTAATATCCAGTCTATTGTGGAGCCCAATTGTTACTTCTGTGGTGTCTGGTGATGTCTTGAATTAGGAGAAGTTGTAACGGTTTATGTTTTTTGAGGGGTTCTTTTGGGCAATGTCTTGCCAATCAATGTTTGCATCACCTAGGATAATGGTTTCATTATCTATGTTTTGGGATGCCCTGCAACTATGTTGTCTAATACCGGTATGTTGTTTCCTGGAGGAATATACAGAGAAATTATGCAAATGTTTTTATGATTCGGCTGGGGAGAAGTTGGGTGCTGGTTTTGAGTAGGGAATTTAAGTATATGTGCTAGGGAAGAGTACTGCTACTCCCCCACCTCTCTTGTGGGACCAATCTGCTCTTAGGCATGACTAGCCTGGGGGGAGAAATTCTGTGTCTTTTACATATGATTTCAACCAGGTTTCAGTAGCTGCTATAACATTGGGGCTGTTTTGTGAAATCCACGCCTGGAGTTCAGGTATCTTGTTTCAAAGGCTTTGGAGATTTATGGTTGATAACATGAGAGATTTGCTAGGTTTGCTGGGACTGGGGGGAGGTGGGCCTGTGTTGTGTTGTATAGCACAGCACTGGGATATAATGCTTTGGCAAATTATGTGGGTTAACCTTATCCATTTTTTGCTAAAAATGGTATAGTTGCTGGTGGTGGTGTGATAATGTGGATGTCTTTGGAGAGGTAGAATTTTTACTTTGGATAGTACAGAGGTATTAGCTGTGAATAAGCTAGGGTGGATGTCCAAGTAACTTGATAAATGTGGTTTATGTGTGGTGGTTGTACTAGTGAATGTAGGAGGTATGCTGGGTGTCTGGAATGTTGTGATTATTGTTAGGCGAGAGAGTGTAAGTGAGAGAAGTGAGATCATAATAACTGTACTGATGGAAATGATGGTGGTTGAGTGTAATGTGACTGGGGAGGTAGAGTAGTTAAGAGGTATGTCAGGGAAATGAAAATATATTTATATTCTATGTCACCCCGGGGATCATGTCAGTCACTCTGCTAGACAGGGGTCCAGAGAAGTAAATACTGTGGGAAGAAATAGCCCGGGAATTGTTATGGCTAGGCTTGTATAGGCCTTAGGGCCGATAGCTTAGTACCAACCTATGAACCCAAATGATACATGATCCCAGTATATGTCTGGCTAGTTCAAACTGCTGGCAGTGGGACTATACAGAAGACACAAACTCAAATACACAGGTGTGTATACCCAACATTCTTGCATCATCTTCAACATTCATGTCAGAAACCTGTTTCTAAACTAAGACAGTAACTTAGAATCAGCTAAGGGATGAATTCATTCTTACATCTAAGACAGGAAATGATGGCTGATAATTTCAGAACTCTGCTAAGCAACCGTTCACATCAGTTCTAAGGAAATCTACTGTAATTAGAGAAAATGTAATTATTCTGCCGAAACACTTCTGCAAAATTCTGACTTGAAATGTTCATGCCTGCATACTGCAGAAGCTCATCTACTTGGAAATCCAAGGCAGGTAGAACAGAGTTAAGCCACTGCTAATACTGTTGGACATATATATCCATTGTCATAAGAAAGTCCTTCTATATTACACAGCTTATAAAGCAAAGGGATTGTGTCTAGATCAAAAGATGTCATTGCTCCCCTTTACTAAGCTGTCATTAGGCCAGTCATTGAGTATAATGCCTCCTTTGGCATGCTGGCATGTATCTCTCCAGACACAAGCAACAAGTGGAACACCCACAGAGACACCTTACTAAAAAGATAAAATGCTTAAGCAATAAGTGTATAGTCATCCCCTTTGGCAAAAACAAAGTGCCCACAAATTACCACATAGGTGGTAATCCATTAAGTACAGAAGAAGTAATTAGGGACCTGGGGACCCAAGTTGATAGCAATCTCTCATTTGACAACCACGTGGCCAAAGTGGTTAGAAAAACATTTTATATAGTCCACCTAATCAGGAAGGGATTCACATCTAGATCAGGGGAGGTCATCGTGCCTCTTTACTCATCCCTCATCAGGCCCATAATTGAGTACAATGCCCCTTTTAGGATGTACCTTACCAGACACCTGCAGCAACTGGAAAGACCCCAAAAGTACCTCACCAAGAGGATCAAAGGGCTCAAACAGATGCCATATGCTGCCTGGTTAAAGAAACTCCAGCTCTACTCAGTGGCATACCGCCTGCTCAGAGGCGATCTGTGCCTGAAGTATAAAGCCATGTCCAACCCGGAATTAATGGACATGCTGCACCTCAGAAAATCCAAATCCCATCGAGCCACGACTCGAGAGACTTGAACTTCAGCACTGAAATAAATAGGACATGCTGGAGGGACAGATTCATAACCCAGAGGCTCCCTTCACTCTGGAATAAAATCCCAGTCCAGGTTAGGCAGAGTCCCTCATTGACTCTCTTCAAGAGGAATCTTGATGAGTGGATGGGAGATCGTAGGTTTACCCCGGGTATCACTTCTGTGTCACTGTTAGACAGAGGTACAGTATACTAACCTCGAAAAAGGGCATAGCAAAATTAATTTAAAATGGGTGGCGAAAGCCAAACACACTCTGGCTAGGCTTATAAATGCCCCAGGGCAGATAGCCTAGTATGAACCTATGAACCTATGAACCTAATACATCCTACATGGACCAACTCAAAGTCCTGTCACTATACTCAGCATCCTACAGAGTACTAAGAGATGACCTGTGTCTGGCATACAAGACATCCTCCGATCCAGTACTGATGGATTTAATGCACATCAGCAAGTCAAGTGACATCCAAAATACTCATTCTAGTGATCTATACCTCTTCTGCAACATCAACAAACTGGAGAAATACATAAATCTTGCAGCTAGCTTAGTACCTACCTATGAACATATGAACCTATAATATCAAGTCAATCCTCTGGAGCTGAAAAATGAATAAGTTGGGAGTTTTCAGGTTTTATCTTCTACTTTTTGATACCTGCACTAAATGTGATCTTGTGGGTGATTGTGTATAAGCAGCCCTTCAGTAATCTGACCCTTTATGCTGTGAATTTGTGGGCTGCTTACTGTACTGCACTATGTCTTATAGGTTCATAGGTTCATAGGTTTATACTAGGCTATCTGCCCTAAGGCATTTATAAGCCTAGCCCAAATTATTGTGGCTTACGCCACCCCTTATATGAAAAAATACTGTGCCCATTAGTTTGTTGTGCCTCTGTCCAGCAGTGACACAGAGATGATTCCTGGGGTAAACCTACGATCTCCCATCCACAGGTCTAGATTTCTCTTGAACAGAGTCAGCGACTCTAACTGCATCTTATTGTCTTATCTATTAATGTCAGGCAATTTAAATGTTAAGGTATTGCTCTATGTTCTAAAGTTATCCTGGATTCAGAAACTCACCCTTGAGGCCTGACACAATGTACTGCAGCAGTTATCCTGGATTCAGAAACTCACCCTTGAGGCTTGACACAATGTGCTGCAGCAGTTATCCTGGATTCAGAAACTCATCCTTGAGGCCTGACACAATGTGCTGCAGCAGTTATCCTGGATTCAGAAACTCACCCTTGAGGCCTGACACAATGTGCTGCAGCAGTTATCCTGGATTCAGAAACTCATCCTTGAGGCCTGACACAATGTGCTGCAGCAGTTATCCTGGATTCAGAAACTCACCCTTGAGGCCTGACACAATGTGCTGCAGCAGTTATCCTGGATTCAGAAACTCACCCTTGAGGCCTGACACAATGTGCTGCAGCAGTTATCCTGGATTCAGAAACTCACCCTTGAGGCCTGACACAATGTACTGCAGCAGTTATCCTGGATTCAGAAACTCACCCTTGAGGCCTGACACAATGTACTGCAGCAGTTATCCTGGATTCAGAAACTCACCCTTGAGGCCTGACACAATGTACTGCAGCAGTTATCCTGGATTCAGAAACTCACCCTTGAGGCCTGACACAATGTACTGCAGCAGTTATCCTGGATTCAGAAACTCACCCTTGAGGCCTGACACAATGTACTGCAGCAGTTATCCTGGATTCAGAAACTCACCCTTGAGGCCTGACACAATGTACTGCAGCAGTTATCCTGGATTCAGAAACTCACCCTTGAGGCCTGACACAATGTACTGCAGCAGTTATCCTGGATTCAGAAACTCACCCTTGAGGCCTGACACAATGTACTGCAGCAGTTATCCTGGATTCAGAAACTCACCCTTGAGGCCTGACACAATGTACTGCAGCAGTTATCCTGGATTCAGAATCTCACCCTTGAGGCCTGACACAATGTACTGCAGCAGTTATCCTGGATTCAGAAACTCACCCTTGAGGTCTGACACAATGTACTGCAGCAGTTATCCTGGATTCAGAAACTCACCCTTGAGGCCTGACACAATGTACTGCAGCAGTTATCCTGGATTCAGAAACTCACCCTTGAGGCCTGACACAATGTACTGCAGCAGTACTGAATAGAACCATCAATTCACAAAAGGGTTCAGACTGCAGTCCTCATGAAAAATTAATAAGGGTCTCTGATGTGCCCAGCTAAGCCATAAACTTGTTTAGAGCAGCTTGTCACTGAAATGAGTAGCTATTGCTTTCAGCAACCTGACATTTCAGCAGTGCTAGTTATCTGGAAGGGAGCACACCTACAGAATGATCTATAACTATAGATGAGCATGTGTTACTCCTTTTTATTACTTTAAATACTGCAAATGAATATTACCCTTAACACCGCTGCATAAGCCACATACAGCTGTACAATAACTTTGTTTAGAAAAGCACCACCACTGTTGTGACATGTTCAGTTTGTAATGCTATGCAATGCTGAGCCATATGCGAAGCTCTTTCCTGGATTGTCTATAGGATCACTGAGTTACAGAAAGCACACATGAATTGGTATGAGTCACAGCCAGCATGTATATAGTAACTTTTCTAAACTACTTCTGGACATGGTATTTTCTGTTTATCTGCAGCTAAGTGCAAATCTTTTGTTGCATGTACATGCATTTTCCATCATTTTCACTGTAACAGCCTGGATCACATCTGGCAGTACAAAACCCAGAGTTATGGTTAGGAGCTGGTAACAAGCTGTGTCTTACTGTCTCAGACTTCAATTACACATGATGCAATTTAAAACAAGTCACATAAGACCATTGCTCTCAGGTTATCCATTAAAAAGCACTTTTGATGAATGGGGCTTATGAAGTCATCAAGTAAATCATAACAACATCAGAAAAAGGTCATCTGTGGGCGTGACCAAGATGTTAGTCATCTGTGGGTGGCGCAGTGGTGCAGCGGTTAATGTTGTTGCCTCACAGCACGAGGTTCTCCGGTTCAATTCTCGGCTGGGTTGCCTTCTGTGCGGAGTTTGCATGTTCTCCCTGCGTTTGCATGGGTTTCCTTTGGGTACTCCGGTTTCCTCCCACATTCTAAAGACATGCGTCTGGAGCATTTCTCCCTGGGCCTCTGCTGAAAACAGACTCTGTGGAACCTAGTCGGACTTTCATGGTCAGCAAATGTTAAATAAATAAATAATGTTAAACTGCTAACAACACTAGATTTTGCTCTGCTTCTATTTCAATTTTGACAGTTTTATTTTTTTCTTAAAAAACTTCAAGAATGTTCAAAGCTGGTAAAAATACTCAGTACTAGTCTACCCTGATGTTTATCATGGAAAAAGTCACATTTTGAAATATTGTCTTCTCATATAACAATAAACGATTTAACTGTTTCCTTCACATGAACCATTCCAAAACAGCCTCTCAGGAAATGTCAGTCAAAAAAGATTTGCAATCCATTCTTAATGTTATACAAGACTTGTCTTTGACATGGACATACTGGATAATAAAATTGATACAATTAAAGACAACTGCAGAAAACAAATTGACTTAATAACAGAAGTTGTTAAACAACAGGAAAGTCAGACATCAGGTATGGAAGAACAATAAATGACTTAGAAGGCAGAGTAACAGAAAGTAAAAACCATATTGAATTCATGCTTAAACAAAACAAGTTTATTCATAGGTTCATATCTTCATAGGTGTGTACTATGCTAATGGCCCTGGAGCCTTTACAAGCCTAGCCCATAGAAGTGCCCTGGTATTGTGCCAGTTGAGTGATCCCCAGAGTGAACTTTCTATTTCCCATCCACTCACTAAGATTTCTCTTGAAGAGAGCCAGTGAGGTGCTCTGCTTGACATGTATTGGAAGTCTATTCCAGAGCATGGGCAGTCTCTGGGTTATGAACCTATCCCTCCAGCATGTTCTGTTGATTGTGGTAATGAGGTTGAAGTCTCTAGAGTGTGTGGTGTGGAGGGATTTGGATTTCTTTAGATGTAGCATTTCTAACAGAACTGGATCAGACATGGCTTTGTAAGTCAAGCAGAGATCGTCTCTTAGTAGATGATACGAGACAGAGAATAGCTGGATTTGTTTGAGTCTGTCCATGTAGAACATGTGTTTAATGCCTAGGATACTTTTCATGAGATACATTTGTGGCCTTTCCAGCTGTTGCATGTGTCTAGTGAGCTAGTGAGGTACATGCCAAATGGGGCATTATACTCGATGATTGGCCTAATGAGGGAAGAGTAGAGGGAGACAATGACCTCTTTCTTCCTGCATGCAAAACCCTTGCTAATGAGATGTACCACATAGAAGGACTTTCTGACCACAGTGGCAATGTGGTGGTCAAAGGCGAGGTTGCTGTCAACCTGTGTCTCCAAACCTCTTATAATGCCTTCAGTGTTCAGTGAGCTCCCACTGATGTTGTAATTTGTGGGAACTGAGTTTTTCCCAAAGGGGATGACGATGCATTTTTTGGCATTAAGCTTAAAGCCATGGTTTCGACACCAGACATTGGTCTCAGTCAGGCTATTCTGTAGGATGTTTACATCACTTGGGGAGTTAATAATGGCTCCCAGCTTGCAGTCGTCTGTGAACTTGGTCAGCCAGAGTCCCTCTGTGTTGGCCTGGACTTCTGAGAGGTAGATGCCAAACAGGAGAGGACCCAGGACTGATCCCTATGGGACTCCACTCCTGACTGGTCAGCAGTCTGACTTGGAGTCTGCTACTTTCACACTAAGGGTTCTATCTGTGAGCCAATTTGCAACCCACCTAGTGATATAGGGGTTGATGACTAGTTTGATGAGTTTATCAATAATTCCTGAGTGAGGAATGGTATTAAAGCCCTAGGCCAGGTCGAGGTAGGCTGTATGAACTACCTTGCCCTCATCCACAGCTCAGGTGACTGACTCAAAGAAGTCAACCAGGTTGAGCAGGCATGATCTACCTTTCACAAAACCAAACTGCGTGGGATCTAGAGTTTGGGGATTGGCTAAATCCTTGTTAATTAGGTCCATGATGATGCGCTCCATAGCCTTGCATATGAGACTCATCAGGCTAATGGGGTGATAATTCCCGGGGTCTGTAGTCATTCCTTCTTTATGGAGAGGGATGACTGTAGCAGTGCGCCATTCGGTAGGGACAAAGCCTGAGGTGAGGCTGTAATTGAACAGGGAACACAGTTGTGGTGCCAGTTCACTTTGTAGTTCATGTAGAACACATCCAGAGATATTGTCAGGTCCCATGGAAGCTGTATTCTTGGCCTTGGACAATGCAGCTTTAACCTGTGCTGCAGTAATGCTGCATGCCTGGCATTCCTCCAGTATTGTGATTGGTCCTTTAGGGGGGGAGAGAGGGGTAAAGCTGGCACTGAATCTATACTAGCAAGTGTTGGCAGTTACCACATCCAAAAAATAGATTTATTACCATAGGAAGACAAATCCCCCTAGGACACAGGTTGTAAAAAACATTACAAAACCATCAATCAAACCGGTTTCGGCTCCTCAGAGCCTTCTTCAGTGAAATAAAGAATAAAAAGTCAAAGTATCAGAATACATCCATATATATAGATGAACCATACATAGAGGCCAATCACAACACAGCATTAATTATTTTTACAATTGGTCATTAAGGCCAGGTGAAAACAAAGCTCCAAGTTTTATAATCCATTTTCTCTCCTTGGAGCTAAGTATTTCCTGCCAGTACTGTTTATCCTTGCATTTCCCCTTAATACAATCAATAACAACAAATTGAAAAGAAGCTGATGCATGTTTTAAACAATGTTTATATAATGCATTGCTGATACGTTTGTTTTTAATATCACTCAAATGCTCACAAATTCTGAAACGAAAGGCCCTGGAGGTTTTGCCAACATAAAAAGCAGAACAATTGCAGGTCACCAAATAGATGACCCACTCAGTATTACAATTAGCCCAAAATTTGATGTCAAAAACGTCTGAAGTATTTTTACTGCTAAATTCACAAGTACGTGAAACACGAATACAAAAAGAGCAATGTCCACAGGGTATGCACCCAACAATAGGTTTGCCTGAAATAGACAACTGAGTTAAAACAGGAGAATCCAAACCAATTTTCTTATAATGACTAAATTTAGAACCAATGGTCTGTCCCCTTTTGAATGAAAAAGAATATTTGTCTGGAAGTAAAGAATTAAGTTTGTGATCAGCTTTAAGAACATTCCAATGTCTGTTTATAATATTTTTGAAACCCTGTGTGTTACGTCCATACGTAGTCACCAAACGTAAAGGTTGTTGCTTAGTAGTGTTATTCCTATCTCTGTACGATAGTAGATCATCTCTATTAATATTAGACACAAACCTTTTGGCTAAATGCACAGTGCCTGGACGATAGCCCCTCCTAATAAATCTATGTATCAAGTCATCCTGGGCCTCAAGAAAGGATTGTTGGCTAGAACAGATTCTTCTGGCTCTTAAAAATTGGGATTTTGGCATATTTTGGATGACATGTTGTGGGTGGAAGCTGGTAGCATGTAATAATGAATTGAATTCTGGAAATTTCCTGAACATCCTAGTTGACAAAGTGTTATCCTGATTTCTGATAATTTCAACATCAAGAAACACTATCCTCGACACATGGCAGGTAAGCTTGAATTCAATCCCCCATATAGTGTCATTAAGATATTCAAGAAACTCCATAAGATAGTGTTCATCAGCTTTCCACACCAACCAACAGTCATCCAAATAACGACGCCAAATGTCCATCTCACACATATAGATATTATGGTTGTGATCATAGATGACAATTTCTTCTATATAAGCCATAAAAAGATCTGCATATATGGGTGCAAAAGATGCACCCATAGCAGTGACCTTTATTTGCCAATAACAAAGATTTTGAAAATAAAAAAACGTTACTAGACAAAACATGTTCTGTAAGGCAAACAAGAAATGTATTAAATCCAGGCGGATATAAACCTGATCTAGCCAACCAATAATCCAACGCTTGTAAACCTGCCCAGTGTGGAATGTTGGTGTAATATGTCTCTGGACATGGGTCTCTTACTGAACCATTGTCTGAATATTTAACCCAATATTTAAAACCTTTATTGGGTTTAATTAGAGCTAGAATCCAAGACACCACCCAATTTCTGGATATTATTAATAATTCTCAACTTGAATCACATTGGCTATTATGCACTTTGGATATCACCTCTCTTTACACCAACATTGGGATTGGGATTGGAAGAGCACATAGATCTTTATTAATTAATAGTAACATTACACAGTAAGATTTGACACCCTTTTTAAGAGCCTAAAAGTAGCTGATAAGAGTTGGCTGGTGACAGTGGGAACCTCCTTATAGGCTGGACAGAAGGGAGCATAGCTAGTATACCTGTACCAGCCTTCCTCATGTGTGTGTGTGTGTGTGTGTGTGTGTGTGTGTGTGTGTGTGTGTGTGTGTGTGTGTGTGTGTGTGTGTGTGTGTTGGTGTTTGTATATAAATCAAATCTCAAAGAGTGCTTGTGTCAGCTACTTGAGCAGGGACAGGAATCACTGGTTGGACAAAGAGGATACTGGAGATTTTGGTTTGGCCACTCAGCTGAGATCTTAACCCTATAGCTGTGCCAGTGGGGAGTCTTACTGGGGATCTGGAGAAAGAGGGATAAACCAGCCCCAGACTGACTGTGATATCTGCATGCTCTTAATGGAAATTCAACTTTACTGTGTGTGTACTTGTCATCCTCCCAGTGTGTACGTTCCCCACTGTTGCCAGTGATGAGGATTGAGGCTCCTTCATTACTGGGCCAGTGCAGGGGCATCACAGAGGCCATATGTGATAGGAGTCTGAGATATTGTTTCACTGTCATAGCAGTGGAGTGGAGGACAGACAGCAAGTATTGTTTCAGGCTTTCCACCTTCTGGGGGTGGAAAAAATGCCCTCATGACATCTGTCTTTATTCTGCACCCCAGGAAAACTTTGTCCTGGGAGGGGTTTAGTTGGGACTTGGGGAAATTGGCGTTGTACCCCAGAGACTGTAGGACAGAGATGACTTTTTGGAGATGGGTGTGTAGGGAAGTGGAGTGACCTGCCCGGATCAGGAGGTCATCCAGGTATGGAAAAATTTGAATCCCTTGGACCCTGCAATAGGCTACCACTGGAGCCAGACACTTTGTAAATACCCTTGGGGCAGTACATATTCCATAGGGAAGGCAGAGAAATGAAAATGCGAGAGAGACAGAGAATTGTAAATACTTCCTGTAGTTGGGCCTTATGTGCAGATATGCATCTTTGATGTCCAAAGTGGCCAGAAATGTCTGAAGCATTAGCAGGGGGAAAAACTATGCAGTGTAAGCATACAAAAAGTGGGTATTGTAGAAAAAGGTTTAGGTGGGAGAGATCCAGGATGGGTCTCAGTGGGCCAACTTTCCTTGGGACTAGGAAAAGTTGGAGCAAAAGGCCTTTCCCTTTTCTGACAGAGGGACGGGTTGGACAGTCCCTTGAGAGAGGAGGCTGTCTAAGACTGTCTGGAAAAGGGAGAGTTAGTCCCTTGGTGGCTGGGGGATGCATCTTAAGGAGGGAGGAATGATCCATTCATGAAGTAACCCTTTTTTGTAATAGACAAGCTCCATTTGTCTGAGGTAATGCTTTGTCAGATGGGAAGACAATGAGACAGTCTTTGGGATAGGGGAATGGAATCCAGAGTATGTGAAGGGAAAGGCAGGTAATCACAGACTACCTGCTCTGTCTTGAAGCTGAGGTTTCTGAACTGGAGTCAGAGCATACCTGGAAGGAGGCTGCTGCTTCCTGGTGCTCTTTTTGCTCCTAGAATGAAGGGTGGGAGCACAATGATTCCCAATGAACTAAGGTGGGATAATTCCTATAGAATTTAGGGATTGGAGACACAAACAAGTGTGTTATGTCTTGTAATTCTTTCCCTTTTTGCTGAAGGGTTTTGAAAATCTCTGCCACTTATAAAGGGCAGAATTGTCTAGGGATGTGTCCAGCAGTTTAGTTCTGATATCATCAGGTAGGGGTTGCTGTCTCAGCCAAGAATACCTTCTAAGTACTGAGGCAGAAGCTGCAGATCTGGTGGAGGCCTCTGCAACATCAAAGCTGTATCTGATTGACTGTCTTGTCACTTGAGAGGAAAAGGAGATGAGGCTAGATGTTTCAATCTAAGAAGGCGAGTCTGAGAGATCAGCCAAAAGTTTAGAAACCTGAATCAAAAGGGCTTGGGCATACTTAGACACGTGTGTCTGGTAATTAGCCACACTAAAAGCCAAAGTGGCAGAGGTGTATACTTTTTTTGCCAATGCATTCCATGGCCTTTTTGTCCTTATCAGTGGGAAGGACAGACGTGGAGGGAAGTAATCTGGAGGGTTTATCTGCAGAGACTAAAACAGTGCCAGAGTCTGCAACAGGGCATTTAATCAGAAAATGTGCCCCTTCTGGGACCTTATAAAACCTGTGAAGCCTTCTAGGGGCTGCTGGTTGAGATATGGGGTTTTTAGAGACTGCATTGAAGACATCCAAAAGGGCTGGTAAGACTGGAGGGATGGCAGATGGTGAAAGGGTAACAGTAAGAGTTTATAATATATCTTTTAAACCTTAGACATTTCAGAGGAATCCTGTTTTAGAGATGGTGTCACAAAAGATGAGGGCCTCTCCTGGGGAGTCTGCCTCAGCAGAGTCCTTCTCAGGGGAGGCATACCCAAGAGGGGAAGGCATCTGAGAGGCATAGGAAAGGGACTCCTCTGAAGAGGATTCTGAAGAGTCCTCAGCTTCAAGAGGAAGAAAATCTTCAGTCTGAGGCCTAGGAGTGATTAACTGAAGGGCCATCTGAAGGGGAGGCAGGCATCGAAGGTCTAATGGCCATGAAGGCATTAAATAAGCTTTGAGAGAAAGCTTGCCAATCAAACAGGTTTTCTGAAAGAGGATAGAAATGTTTTGTCTTTTGTTTCCTTTTTAAGGAAGAGGTAGGCCTGGAGGGCATAGGGTCTAGGGAAGGCCTAGGTTCAGACTGTTCTAAAGCAGTGGAAATACCAGTCTCGGTGTCTGTTGTGAGTTGAGGTTCCCCCTCATCATTGACACCTGATGTCTGCAAAACCTCTATGGACATGCTTTCAGCCCTAAGTTCTTGCTATACCTAACTCGGCTGGTTCCATATGTTCCACCAGGTGAACATCGGCCACAGGGCAAACATCGGATGGAGGAGGTGCAGCAGTAGATTCAGGCCTGGGAACTTTGGCCTTCTTTTTTTGGTGGCTTGATGGTCTGACTGGATGGCCTTTCCATTGCCAGAGCCAGACGTTTAAGACTCTGGTTTTCTAAGTAGATGTTTAGGGCATGCAGATGGCTTAGGAATGAAGGCCTGACAAATTACACAGATTTTTATGGTCATGGCTGGGCCCTAGGCAGAAAAGGCAGAGGTTGTGGGTGCCCTTATGAGGGATCTGACATTCACACCTGCACTTTCCTTTCTTGGATGACATGAAGCTAAGCAGGCATGCAGTGACCAAAAAGAGTAGAAGAAAGTGGCCCCAATGAGGTACTTATCTTAAATTCAAAGATCTAAAGGCAGAGATGGCAGGAAGTGCTGACATTCAACTGGCAGCAGAGAAGTTTTGAGGAAAGATATGTGCAGACGTCACTTTTATGGCCTACACACTTTACGGCCAACATCAGACATCCCACGTACCTTGCAGTGACTAAAGCTTTCGTATACTGGATAGACGTTCAGGTAGCTAAGCAGAGGATAACCCAAAGGTTATGAATACTGAAACATGGGAATAGAAGGACAACAAGTTGGCTACTACACTGTCTATGCTTTGGTAATTAATACATTTGTATCAGGTAGTTAATCCAGTACTGTTTCAGCATACTGAGACTAAATGTTGCTTGTTTTCGTAGACATGATCAAAGGTCATAAGAGGCAATGCCTCATCTCAGTTCTCACCCACTAGTTCTGCTGTTCCTGTTTTGGGGCTTCCATTTTTTTTTTCCTTTTTCACTGACAACCAGCCACATAGACTGTCTCCCCAAATACACATACTGTAAGGAATTATCTACAAGAGGACGTCACAGTAATGGCAAGATGTTTGAAGAACAAACATCTGCTTACAAATGACAGCCAAACTTAACAACATGCCCTTTGATAGCCAACAACATTTATAGAGTATTCCTTGAGGTATGCCTCCCCCTCACACTTAATATGATTTATGATGCCCTAGAAACAGAAATACTATTTTAAAGATTATAAACATTTACTAAAATTCTTAGAACACCTCTGCTTGGAAGCCAGAGGGGTCATTACTAAAGGTGTCCTTAATCAGCTAAAGAAATTCACAATTCATTTAAGGGCTATATTATCTCTCAAAATTTTAACTTGTAAGCTCTATGGTGTTGAGTAATGAAGACCAGATTAAGATCTGGTCATCCCTGGTTTGATTAGCAGCCTTCACAACTGAGAAGCAAATTTTGAGGTTGGAGAGGAATGAAGAGATAATGACTGCTCACTTCTGTCGGGGGAAGAGTTGGGGTACCATATTGGAGGTGAACCTAAGGATGTGGATCTAGTGGAAACCCGTGCCATGACTGAGGCATCAATCAGTAACAGGGTTGCTAGAATAGTAAAAGTGATGTGTTATCACTTGGCAGAATCATTCATGCAATGTCCACTGCACACCTACCTGTGATATACCACTCAGTTTGCCAGAGAGTTAGGTCATTGCACTAAGCTTCTAATTTATTTTGCAGCAGTCATGGCACTACAGAAATCTCTAGGTCCTCTCCACTTCCCAGCAGCCTTGCTTATGTTTTTTTAAACACAGGGAGATGTGGGGACTGAGGACAGCTGAAACACAGACACCAACATGCTACCACAAATCAAAAAGATAGTCCAAGACTGCTGAAAAAAATTAGAATGTTCTACTTAGAATCCATTGCTTTCATTTCTAACACCTGAATGAAAGCACCAGTGTGCTATCTTAAGCCATTTGTAAACTGATTACCCTTAAAATAAAGAGCTACCCAGATGCACATTTCATGGTTTATAAGATTAAACATCTCCACAAGTAAAGAGGTACCCAGCTGCATGTTTCCCTATTTCTAAGATTAAATGCCTCTAGGACTTTCCTCTCTCGTGAGTAGGTGTACAAAGGTTGAAATCTACAGCCTTCAGTCTAGCACTAATGGTGTTACCTTAGTAAACAGACCCTATAATAATTTATCAAAAAGAGCTTGCATCTTTTCAGCCTTTCCTCCAATCAGGAAAAAGGAGAATCACCTGAAGGCCTTCAGTGCAAGACTGCCTTTCTCACAAAGACCTGTCTGCCACTGCAGAGTTCCTGCATCATTTGTACCTCTCAAATGTCAGTATTATGTGGTGCATCACATACTTCCATTCTAAAATACCCTTGGTGCTACATCAACAAGTCCATTTTATACACCGCTGAATTGCATTTTATAGCATAAATCCATACGACTGTATTCACATACATAATGTGCTATCCCACTCTTTATGGACTTGTGCTGTGTTGCTAGCACAGAGTATGAATGCACTACAATTCAGAAAAAAATAACACGCCAGGATACTGGATCATGCACAATGGTTCCCTAGTAGCAGTGCTGCAAACATGCAACACACACTGTGTGTGGGCATGATAGAGTGGAAACTCCACATTACCATTACAAGGAAGAAAAAGAGACATAACAATGTAAAACAAAGCTGCACAAGGTTATCTATGCTCCTTTACTTCCCCAAATCCTGGCTTGCTCTTTCATCTTCAGTGTTCCTATAAGTTAGAGAAACAAACAATCTGCAAGAATACCAAGCTATTATGAAAGGACAAGAAGCCAGTAATTTCATTAGCAAGCAGTGAAGTAATGCACAGCAGCACAAAACATGGATAAAATATACTAATAGTACAAAACACTGTCAAAAGACTAGAAAACTGCAGACAGTAGCACAAGTAAACTCAATATGCATATATAGAGCTGTGAAATGCAAATGCCCTTATACACATGACATGATACAGACAATATATTTTCTCCATATCTTTCTTCCATAAACATTATGTATTATTACGTAAAATGCAAACATCCCTAAATGAATGAATATTTCACTAGTTACTATATATAATACAGAATCGCAATCGGTTTTACAAAAGCTGCAGCCTCTTTCCAGTAACCACAGAAGCTGTGACTGTATCGCTGATATCTTCACACGGTAACATGGACTGTGAAAAGGTCAGTCTCCACAAGGCAATAACTGTATCAGAAGTTGGCCAGAGCTTTTTTTAATTGTATAAAAATGAGGCTTGTTTTAAACGTATAACAAAGAAAACAGCACAGCTCACAGAATCAAACTAAGACGTAAATATATAAAGGCAACGTCAATACAATCCGTTGAAGACAATTTCAGAACTGTGATAAAACATTCAAACATCTCCCTAAGACTAAATCAAAGGGCCATCATGCTATAACAATGGTATGGAATCTGTCATAGAAGAGTGTGACTATGTCAACACTCTTAATAATGACAAAACACTTAGCAATCTCACTTAAAAGTACAGAGAAATAAATGTGCCAGTATTATGAATAATGATTTCAGGGACCAAGGTCATCCATCCATCAACAAAAGAGAGGTTAAAAATGTGGAAAGAAGCAGCCAAGACTCTATGAAAAATGGAAGGTTTAAATCCACATACTTAAGCTGAAGCCGATCCAAAAACAAATTATCTTATTTTTTATCATCACAAGATAAATAGTGCACAACTATTCAGGCACATTTCAGTTTAAAAAAATGGGGGTGAGTACAGCTAGGGAACTAAATTTCCTAATAAAAGGGGAAGTATGGAATGAAGTAATCCATATTTTCTTATTTAAAACTGTCCAACTGTTCCTGATGAGCACTAAAGCTGCCCTCCAGCTTTCAGAGACACACTCACCTACAGCCATATAGTGGTGGTAGTATACAAAAGGATTAAAGCTGTATGAATACAGTGTAGTGCTCATTAAGCACAAAAATTACAGTGAACTTGCCAAGGTGATCTAAAGAAACAGCAGGCACAAGTACTCGGGCCGTTTTCTTTCTACAAAGCAAAGGTATGAACCCCAGCATCAACACACTAATTGCACTGGTTCAACCAGTCACCACAGATAAGATTTAGTTACTTTTGTTTGTTCACTGCAGATAGTAGGCTGATCACAGCAGACCACTTGCAGGCACAGCACAGATAACAAAACAAATGAAACTGCAGTACTTCTCCAGGCATGACAATGCACCAGAACACAAAGGAAGAATAAATGCCACTTGTGATAAGTACTGACTTAGATGGGTTCAACATATAACCTGAGCTGCCAGCTACAGAAGATATTCCAGCAGTCAATTAGATTTTTCTACAAAGGTAACAAGAATAATAAAAGATCACCTGTAAAGAGAATAACATCACATACTTGATTAAGGACTACATTGTCACAGCGATTGGCATTAAGGGTATCATGTAAATCTGATGCTAGGATAAAGAATAAAGGGGCCAAAGGACAGCCAAATCAACCCCCTGTAAAAATCCCTAAACACTTAGATATGAATGTGACAATCCAAAATACTGCTGTAGATCCCTGGTGCGATCCAGCTAGAGACTCCAGGAAAGTGACTGTGTGTGTGTGTGGGGGGGGGGATAAAAGTGTGACAATGCATTAATTAAATGTTCCTATTTAATATTACTGGATTTTTTTTCACATCAAGACAAAGCAGGGTGTTGGTGACGTTGGTTAGACAGCCTTGCTCCACACATGCTACTGCTCTGAGAATATGACTCCATGTTCTGTCTTTAATAAAGCCTACCTGATCAAAGTGAATTAAAGTGGGGAGAAGAGAAGCTACTATTCACCCAAATGCCCATATGTATCTTTCTGTTGACATTCAAAAAAGATCCAGGTCTGTGGTGGAAGGATAGAAAGGATCCCTTTTGGATTTGTGTAGTGGGAGCTATAGTGTTTGTTTCCATGAAAAAACAGATAGTTGCCTTTGCAAACACTTCCTAAACAAGATTAAAAGATGAGGTGGATTTATACTTGACTTACAAATCTAAAGCAAATATCCACTTTATACCAGTGGAAACAAACCAAGAAAAAATAAAGAAGCATAATGGCATCTGGTAACACCCAAAACAATTCAGGTGTAGCCATACTACTAAAAACTTTATTCTAAGAATAAATCCAAAATTCTGTTTCTGATCCAGGTGGTAGATGGTGCTATCTAATTATACAACATAACCTTTTAAATAGACCTGTACTATTTCTAAACCTAAGTGCTCTATGTTACAACAATACAAATTTAACATGGAGATTCACAACATATTGAACAAATTTAATCACTGCTGCTTTACTTTAGGGGGAGATTGGAAAGTACAGTTGTGTACAGCTACCATAAATGTAGACATTTGAGTGTATTCACTGTTGCAGTCCAGACTTGTGGGATTTTCTGCCATGGGAGCCCCTAGCCAGGCCAACTATGAGAGTAATATTTTTCCCTTCTCCTACAGCCAGTGGATGCTCTTTTCTGACCTTAGTACGCTGGAGTACAAGTGGAGTCTTCTGATGTCAGGACTTCAGTTATTTTTTTGCCCCTCTGAGTTTGGTGACCCCAAGCAGGAGCAGACAGTAAGTTCAGATGACTAGGACAGGGATCAATAAGTAGGAAAAAGTCAAGAGCAAAAGTCCAAGACAAACAGGAAAAGAAGCAACTTACCCTGTAGGCTATGGAGGAAGGAGAAAGGGAAAGAGGACTGCAACAGTGAAATTACTCGAACAGCTACACTTATGGTAAGTGAACACAACTGTACTATATTCTTCATGTTTCACTGTTGCAGTCCTGACTTGTGGGATGATTCCCAAAGCTGAGAACAGGGGAGGATGGAAAAAAAGTTTAGCAGAGGAAGTTTGTAGGGTAATAGGGGGAAACCCTGCTTTGGATAAGTAGAAGGGTGACAGTAGTAATGCCTGTTGAAAGTGTGCTCTGAAAACCAGATGGCAAGCTCTAACAACTCTTGGTAGGTATGGCTTGCAGGAAAGCAGCTGCAAACCTAGTTGGCCTAGTGGAAAGGGCCCTTACAGCTTCAGGTGTTTTCCCTCCATGATGACTGTAACAGAAGGTGTTAGAGAGAGAGATCTTTTTAGAAATGGTCTGCTTGCAGAGAGGTTACCCTTTGGTGCGGCTAGCAAAGGCCACAGGCAGTTGGTCAGATATTCTAATGGGTTTTGTAGTGCCCAATTAGAAGGGTAGCTGCTTATAGGTGTCTGAGAAACTCAGAAATCATAGGTGTCTAAAAAGCTCAGAAATCCCTCTCCCCTGTTTTGTCGGTTTGGAGGGAAGCTGGGTAGATGCATTGCTAGATATAAAGAGACATCAGTCACCACCGTGAGTCTAAAGGAAGGGTTAATCCTGAGAAAAGGACTCAGTCAGGATGGAATATGATAAAGGGTTGGATTGCCTAAAGATCCTAGAGTTTCTGCAGCTGTCTAGGCTGAAGAGATAGCCTATGAGCAGGCGGCATTCCATGCTAGGAATTTTAAAACTGAAAGAAGTATAAGCCTTTCTAGAACAAAGGCTAGGTAGCAGGGGTGAAACCCGAAACCTGAACAATGAGCAAGAAGGGTCATAGTTAGAAAATCTTCCAAATAGGACCCACTGATTGGGGTCCTGGCACCTGATTAGGCTGAGTACATTCAGCTTGAAAACACATTCCATTACCTACCTGCCCAGCGTTCCCTAGTAATAGGCCTCCTGTTTTTCCCTAGGATCTCCTGCATCTGCTTATGCAGGGGGAGAACCCCCTCTCCCTATTTACACTACCCTTCTAGCTGATAGCTGGAGGGAAACAGAGATCCTCCACATTGATAGGTAGAAGGTTTGTAGGTGGGGATACGAAGAGTCCCTTCCTCTGAGTAAGAATGTGAATAGTCTGGGGTGATTTCCAAGTTAGTATCAGACTAAGATGAAGAAAGTGCCAGTGATGCCTTGGGAAATGTGGAGCTAAAGGTATGGGCCTAGGTGCTCTACTCTGAGATTTGGAGAGTCTGGGAAAGTAGGTTCTGTGGTGGAGAAGCATAAATAAATGGGTCTGTCAGTATGAATAGGGAAGTGTCTGTATTCCAGGTTGAAAGGGTCTTGCCCCTGAAACCAAAACTTTTCAAAAGTGTGTTTTTCCTGTGGCAAAGAGATCTACCTGTGGGGTCCCCATTCCTTGGCTATGCTGAGAGTGATCTCCTGATGCAGCTGCCATAAATGGGTGTCTACAGGCTTTTGTTGATTCTGTCTGCCTGTTAGCAGAGCGCACCCAGGAGCTACTGAGCCAACAAGTGCCATTCCATGGAGTACACTGATTTGCATCCACATAGCTAGGCAATTGGGTAGGCAATAATGGGTTTCCTTTTGCATTTGTGTCACAGGTCTGTATCATGATCTGTATCCAGGGATAGTGCCCCTGGTTTTAACTTCCCTCTTGAGTGCTAAAAAGCCTCTTGTCCTATTGGAAGCTCCTTCTAATTTATGTGCTTCCTGACTACCATTAGGCCTATAACTGGAGCACCACTCAAGCTGTCTCTAATGCATCCGTAGTGGAGTTTGTTATAAAGCAGAATGGTAGGCCTTGGTTCATGAAGCAAGCCTAGGAACACCATGATGAAATGCCATTTAGACCTGGTGTCAGCCTTAGTTTGGCTGATGGTGATTGTGTAAGCAGGCCCTACACATTTTTGAGGTAGCACTGTATTTGCCTCATATGCAGCCTGGCCTGGGAAAGTATTGGAATGAAGATTGCTATGAAGCCCATGCAACATCCCTTCACTGGCCCAGTAATCAAGGACCTTCAATCCTCACCAATAAAACCAATGAGGGACGTGTACATTGGGAGAATGACAAGTACACACACAGTAAAGTACAATTTCCCTTAAGAGCACACAGAGATCACAGTCAGTCTGGGGCTGGTTTCTCCCTCTCTCTCCAGATTCCCAATAAGACTCCCAACTGACACAGCTATAGGTTTAAGATCTCAGATGAGTGGTCAAGCCAAAACCTCCAGCACCCTCTCTGTCCAGCCAGTGTTTTGTGTCCCTGCCCAAGTAGCTCACACACACACACACACACACACACACACACACACACACACACACACACACACACACAAACACACACACTTACTTTGATTTATATACAAACACACAGGCAATTCTAGAGAAAACTGGCACAGGTTCACAAGCTATGCCACCTTATGCCCAGACTAAAAGGTAGTTATCAGTACCACCAACCAGATATTTATCAGCTACTATAAGGCCCTTCCGAAAGGGTGACCAATTCTACTGTGTAATCTTACTATTATCCAAATGGTAAGTGTGACCAAACTTTTAATGCTATTCAAGATTGGCCTGTACAGTGTCCCCATATACATATGCAAGTATTTTAGGAGCTTAAATATCTCTAAAGAAACCAGCCACAATTAAAAGGTTTAAATATATTTAATACTAATTAATAAAAGCATAAGACAATACTCAGTAACACAACACAGTGACAACAGAGTTCAGAATCACAGGAAATAGTTTAAAACAACATTGCAGGACAGTCTCACATGAATACAGAAAACATCTAGACTGATGCTACTATAGTCCTATCTATTTCTAAGAGAAAATATGTTCTAAATAACTTACTTACAGAGCCAGACAAATGCAATTGCTTAATGGATGTTTACAGGTCCAAAGACAAATACAAAATGCACAGACTCCCTTTCTGAGATAGTTCTTAAATTACTATCAAACATTTCTGCAGGGTTATCTCAGATTACATCATTCTTGTCACCTCTGCCTTTAGCTCCCAGCCTAACAGGAACTTAAAATTTAATACCTCTGTGTCAAAAATACTTATCTCTCAGAAGTTTTGCCTAGAACTAGAAGTTGTAAAACTGTTAAACACTTTTACCTTTGAAACCTGTAATTATTTCTGTTTTCAGACACTAGAAAGAATATCTAGCTGCAGACATTCTGTCTCTTTGCTGCATTAACTAACTTCATAGCACATCGTAAAACTCTTAACTTATTTTCTTAGAGTTTGCAAGTTAACTCTGTATGTTCCAACTTCTACTATGAAAACATACATTTGCATAGGCATATAGTCCATACACATTTTTGCTTTTCTCCAGCAGGGTGCACTGTGGTTAGATTTTTTGAAGCTCAGCACATATCATATAGTTTACCTACATTTGTAAGACAAGCCTATGGATCATATTAATATTTACAAATGACATAGGATTATTTACAAGATTCTAGCTAGTTGGGCTGGCAGCCTCATAGCCCAGTGTGAGTAGAAAACTTTCTGGCTGTTAGAAGACTGCTGTCCAAAGGGTTTTTGAAGGCAGTTGGTCAGGAAGGATAACCTGTCTTTTGAAGTGCAGAGACCAGTAAGACTCCTTCACTCCACCCCACCCAGAACAGTATTCTGGTTGTAAGAAAATTTCATATTATTGGTGTAACTCTAGGAAAGTCAAAGTGGACTGGGTGGACACAAAGTGTGTGCTGAGTGGTGCCAGGCTTCTGGGCCAGAGGAGGCCCTCCTGCAGGTAGGGCTAAATTTGTAGCCTTAGTTCTTAGCAGAAAGAAATGAGGTGGGCTAATTGCTTTGTGGCTACTCTGTGAGTATCAGAGTAGACAAAGGAGAAAGCTAAAAAATTGTAATGGTTTAGGACTATCAAAAGGCTCAAGAATCCTCAGCTTGATGCTATTATGGGAATATGCAAGAATGCATTATTTAACACTCATGTCTCTATGAAAGCCCTAGGGAAAAATAGGGACAGGAGTTAGAGAAGTGTCAGCTTTCTGAATATGGGGCCCTGCAGGAATAAGCAGAGGGCCTTGAGAGAGAATAGCCCCTTTCTGTTTGTTGTAGAGGGACTGTTTCCATTGAGGCTTGTACACTTAGTGATCTCATATGTGAAGGCCTCTGCTTTCTTTAATGGTGAGAAAACCTGGGAAGCCTGTCTGCCCTGTCAGTCTATAACTTTATTTATTTTTATTTTTTATTTATTTATTTTATTTTTATTTTACATTTGTTAACCGGGCTAGTCTAACTGGATATATTTCCATTTTCAGTAGAGGCCCAGGGAGAAAAGCTCCAGTGGCAACAAATAAAAATTGAAATTTAAAATTAATAATTAAATCAATATTAATACATAGTAAATGAAAGGATTTCAATAGAAGATTATTAAAAATACAGGAAGTAATAAGAATACTAAAAACATACACGAGTATTAATAAAGTAAAGTAGGTATTTACCATAGTAAAAGTGACAAAATGTACAGGATAATTTAATATGAAGTGAGATACATGTAGACTATCAGTACATCAAACAGGATAGAGACTTTCAGAGCATCAAGCAGGATAGATTACACTAGTATGATGCATTATGTTAAGCAGTTACAGTCCTACTTCAATGAATGTGAAATAAGTAGAGGTTCAAGAGGAGAAATATCTGTAGTGAAGGAGAAGGTTAATCAGGGTTGCTGCAGGGGCATAACTAGTGTGTTTTGAGGTGTCTTTTGAGGTTTTGTTTAAAGAGAGGCAGTGAAGAACTTAAAGTTAGTTCATTAGGTAGTAGGTTCCAGTTTTTTCCCACAGAGTTGGAAAACAGAGAAACTCCAGCCATGTTGTTAGACTTGCTTATACTAGCAAGAAGTTTGCTGGAAGAGCGAAGATAATTTAGATTTTTGTAGGGGATTATGAGATTGGAGAGTATAGGAATGCTGTTAGGTTTATAAAATATCTTGTGGGCAATGGTGAGTTGGGAGACTTTAAGTTGGTTTTGAAATTCAAGCCAGCCTAGCTGCATTAGATTCAGACAATGGTGAGTTCTAAAAGGATTTCCGGTGGCAAATCTGGCGATGTTATTATAAAAATTAGCTAGTTTGATGAGATTATTTTGCTTTAGATTAGTATATATTGGCGAGGCATACAGAAGAGTTGAAATTAAATGGGAGTGTGCAATCTTAGTTCTGGCTATTGGTGTTAGGAAAGGTTTAATTCTATAAAAGGAGCCTATTTTTCTGTTGACAGTTTTTATGGTATTATTTATGTGGCTGTCAAATGTAAGGTTATTGTCAATAGTAATTCCTAGCAATTTAGTGGTAGAATCGGGAAATATAATTGTGCCATTATTGGAAATGACAGATAAATCTGTGGGGGAGGATTTACTGGTGGGTGTGAAGAGAAGGAGTTTAGTTTTTTTGGCATTGAGCAGGAGGCAATGTTTTGTGAACCATGTTTCAATTATGTTGAAAACGTTTTGAGTAAGAGAATGTAGATCAGTTGGGGAGTTTGCTGAGCATACTAGTGTAGAATCATATGCATACTGAATGCAGGTGGCTTGTGGAATGGCTACATGGAGGTCGTTGATAAACAGTGAGAAAAGAAGTGGACCTAGAATAGAGCCCTAAGGGACTCCGAGTGTGACTGGCAGAAGGGATGACATATTATTTTCCCAGAGAAATGCCTGTTGCCTATTGGTAAGGTAGGACTTGAACCATTTAACTGCCAGACAGTCAAGGGAAAGGGATTCAAGAATGTTGATAAGAAGGACATGGTTTACCATGTCAAATGCTTTTGAGAGGTCAATAAAGAGTGCAGAAGAGAGGTTGTTTTTATTACGATTTCTATTGATGGCTTCTGTAAAGGATAATAGGGCAGTTGTGGTGCTATGGGATGGCCTAAAGCCATGCTGGCAGTTTGCTATGATGTTATGTTGAGATAAATGGTTTAATAGTTGTTGGTGAATGCATTTTTCCATAATTTTTGCTAAGGGGGATAATAGAGCTATTGGCCGGTAGAATAATTATTAGAGGTACCCTCTTTGTGTAGGGGGATAATATGGGAGATTTTCCAGATGTCTGGAACAATTCCTTCTTTAATGGTTCTATTTATGAGCATGGCTATGGAATAAGAAATTACTTTGGCTGCTTTTTGCAGGAATTCAGATGTTAGCTGGTCAGCAGAAGGAGTACAAGGTTTAAGTTTTTGGATGAACTTATAGATGAGAGTGGTTGAGATAGGTTGCAGATGGAATGTTGGTAGAGTGCCAGGTATGGTGGTGGGGAGGCTTGAGTTGTCAGGGACTAGTTGACTGGCTAGTGATTGCATGGTCTCAGTGAAGAAGGTATTGAAGGTATTGGCAGTTTGGTGGGGGGTATTATGTTTGGCCTGAGATGGGGTAGGTGTATGTGAGTGGCCTGGGAACAGGAGTTTATTTATACTAGACCAGAACTTTTGGGGATTGTTTTGGTGATTTTGCTGTAATTTACAGTAGTAGTTCTTTTTGTCTGTAAGTATTGCCTTTTTTGTAATATTTCTTGAATGCTTGAAAGTTTGTTCATTTGAGATATTTTTGTTAGCTCTTCATTTAGCCCAAGACTTGTTCCTAAGTAAAGTTTTTTGTCTGGTTTCTTTAGAAAGCCAGGGGGTAGGCTTGGTCTTCATTCTAATGGACCGTTTCTGTGCGTGCTTATCTAGGATCGATAAGAATTTTGAGTTTAGGTATTTAACAGCTTCTTCAAGTGGTAGGGTTTTTAAAGAGTTCCAGTCACAGGCTCTAAGTTCATTTTGGAATAGTACTGGGTTAAAATGTTTGTTGGTACGTGCAATCCTATATGTGGGGGGGTTAGAGATATCATTTTTTTGCCTTAGGATGTAGGTCAAAGAATGATCGCTTACATCGTCTGGCAGAGTTCTTACTTTGTAAGCTTGTTTCTGTTTATTTATAAGTATCCAGTCTAAGGTGCTCTCTTTCTTATTTGGTTTATTGATTCTAGTTGTGGAGGTGATAGTTTGACTAAAGCCGTGAAGGTTGATATGGGAGGTAGGATTATCAGCGTTAACAACTTTCCAGTCAGTATTAAAATCACTAACTATTATTGTTTCTTGGGGATAGGTTGAGGACACCCAGCTTAGAATATCCTCTATAGTATTGATATTATCACCGGGGGGGTAGGTAGATACAGATGATATATAAAGATTTATTTTGGTTGATTTGAAATCTGGTAATAAGGACTTTGCAGAGGTCAGGAAGGATAACCTGTCTTTTGAAGTGCAGAGACCAGTAAGACTCCTTTACTCCACCCCACCCAGAACAGTATTCTGGTTCTAAGAAAAGTTTCAGATTATTGGTGTAACCCTAGGAAAGTCAAAGTGGACTTAGAGGTGATGTCCCCCTAGAATGGATAAGCAGAATGCACTGGTTCACAGAAATGACAGGCCAGTTTCTCTGAGGATATGCCATCTTTCTTCAGGTCTGGGATCAGGATTGGGAGGGGAGAGGAGGTAGGGGAGCATGCCAAAAAAGAAAAATCACAAAGGCTCCCTACCAGGGACCTGAGTAGTGGGAATCCCTGGTGTTGGGAAGGTGGGATGTCCTTGCCCAGGTTCCTGTCACTTAGTGTGGTCCTCTTCCCTGTGGGCCTTCATTACCTGTTTTAGGTTGGTGAGGAAAGGACCAGTGCTTAGTGAAGTGGTTTTACCTGCAAGAAACCTTTTGCTGTCTGCATAGACTTAGCTCTATCCTCCATATTGTTGAGGACAGCTTGCACCTTAGGAGCAAAGAGAAACTCCTTATCCAAAGGAGCATCCAAAAGTTAGGATTTAACATGTTCCGGGAGACCTTGTTCTTTTAGCTATGCTCAACTCTTAATGACAGACCCAGTAGCTGCAGCCCTGCTTGCAGCCTCCAAGGCATCAAAACCACAATGTAAAGAGTGCATCACCACTTGCGAGGTGGAGCAGCAAATGTCCAGAATTCTTTAGATAAACTCTTATTTTTAATAGCCAATACCTTTTGTCTCATCTGTTCCAGTAATGTTTCTTAGTGTTTTATTATGTGGAACTGGCAGTTGAGTGCTCTCATAGAGAGAGTGGCAGGGGTGTATACCTTTTTGCCAAGTCTATCAAGAACTCTGCTCTCTTTATCACTGGGTAGGGGATTTCTGGATGTGCTGGCTCTGACACGCTGGGGGCCAGGAACAAAAACTTCTAGATCTGCTGAAGGGTTCTTATACAAGTACATATCCAAATCCAAAATGCTGTAGAATCTGTCAAGTTTCTTGCATGCAGGAGGAAGGGAGACTGGTTTCAAAGAATATTCTTGAAAAAAATCATCAACTGTCTCCAGAATAGGGGGAACTACCAGGGGTTTAAGTTCTGATAGGTGGAGAAATTCCTTGACCCTTTTCTTACCTAGGGGATAGTCCTGCTCTTTCCAATGAAAATTATCCCCCAGGATATGTAACTTTTCCCCTTAGGGATAGATTCTCAGGAGGGGAGGGAGAAGGCAAAGTTTTCTTTGAATCCAACTCCTCAAAGGAAACCAAAGAGGGATTCTCTTCAAAGACTGAGACCCCTTGGTCAGAGTCCTGCCTGGTCTCAAAAGGATCAGTAATAACACTTAGGACTGGATCTCATTTCCTTTTTCCTAAGAGGGGTTCAGGGGAAGAATGTCTGCCCCTAATCAAGGAAAGTAGAACCTCTGCCACTTTAACCAAGTTCTATTCATAGGACTGAGGGTGGGAGCTGGAAGGTCTGGAATGGAAAGAGGATGGCTTTCTAGGAGTAATTTTTTGTTTCAATTTTGGAATGTCAGAGACATGGATGCCGAAAGACCTTGGGGCTGTAGTGGATGTGCTGTGTTCACCAGAAACCAAGGCCTTTCAAGCGGGCACAGACCCAAATAATGAAAATTGAATAATGACTGGTGAAGATGTCAAGGTGCCCGATGGCTTACCGGACTCCAAAAGGGTCTTGATAGAGGCCTTCTCTACCACCTCAGTCACCAAAGGAGGCTGTGAAGGCACCTCAACAACTTCTGCTATACCAGGCTTGAAGGGCTAGAAGATGGCAAGCAGGTGTTATCAGTAGGCCTGAGCTTGGGCTGTTTGCACTTAGGAACATCAACATCAGGACGCACATGCCATACCATACGACTTGCTAATGAACCTAGCTAAAATGTCTGCCCTACACCAAATAGTTCTGGAATTGAAATGGGTGCAGAAATGACAGTTAGGGACATCATGGTCTGGGCCAAACAGGTTACATAAAGGGAGTGGAAGTCTTGGTGTGAGATTTTTTTCCACAGTGGAGACAGTTGTTAACTTTGTCTGACATTAAATAGCAAAAATAAAGAATTCCCCAAATGGGTACTTAGAATTTTTTAGATTTAACTCTGGCATGGACCGACCAACATGTATACTGGATATCTGCTTTGGGCACCGATGGCAAGAAGAACTGAAGTCATGATGTTGATGGACTCCACTTATACCACTGCATACTGATGTCAGGAAAGGGCATCCACTGGCAGTAGGAGGAGGGAAAAATTTTACTCTGGTAGTCGGACTTGCCAAGGGCTTTCATGGTAGGAAATCCAACAAGTCAAGACTGCAACAGTGAAACATGAAGAACATTGGTATTATTAATCCCTCCAATGACAAGAACTACCTATTATAACACATCAAATTTCAATGCCGCATCAGGTATCTTAGACCTAATATCTGATTTTGACCTAATAGACCCCTACACCATCACCAATTAAGACTTAACCACTCAAAAATATTCATACTACTCCCAATGTCACAAAATGTGGCGCGGAATGGGCTTCTTTTTAATCTCTAGCAAAGTTATGGATATGATAAGGGACTACAATACTGAACCTAGATATTTCTCAAACCACTCCAAGATCACATTATAGCTAGGCAAACCTTTTTAACCTAAATAGTATTAAAGGAATTTCAGATCTATAGCTAAGCCACTCTAGGATCATATTAATACATAAACCTAAAAAAATTAGATGATCCTGAAAACTATAGACCTACAGCTCTTCTAAACACTGACTTAAAAATGTAAGCATCCATATTAGCCAGTATAATAACAGCTAACCTTCCCTTGATCATATCACCTTTCCAATATTCTTCTCAACAAACTAGACAAAAATATCTATACACTAATTCATGAATACCTCCAAACAATTAATAAATACAGCAAACATAACTACTGAACTTTAGCCACAGACACATACAAATCATTTGATTGCTGGAACTTAAATTTTATATTTGAAGCCATGCATCACTGGGACTTTGCAGAGAACTTTATAAAAGCACTACAAATTCTCTACACAAAAACATATACTCAATTGAAAATTAATAAAGACTATTTGAACCCCATTGGCATTATAAATAGTGCCAGATAGGAATGTCCCCTTTGTCCTTATTTATTTAATCTATATATAGAACATTTCGTCATTAACTCAGACATCTTACTAATTCCTAAAATCAACAACATTCCCATTCCATTAATAGCTTTTACTGATGATGTTAACATTTACCTCTCATCTTTAAAAATGGAGCTCCCAAAAATCATTAAACAAATTGATACCTACTCCAAATTTTCCATCTATACACTCAACATAAAAAAATCCACAATGCTACTTATAAATTCTCAATACTTAATACTTGATGGTTCTTACTACAATGGCATTAATATAAACCATTCCCTGAAATACACAGAAGTAAAATTCAGTCAAGACCTCACATTACATTTTAAGAAAAACTTAGGGAAAACTTAGCTAAATATCAAAAAGAATCTGATCAGATGGAAATATTCAATCTCTGTTTCTTGTCAAAAACTGTAATAATCAGAATAAATACACTACTCAGAATATTATTCAACTTTATGGTTACCTCTCATTCTATTCCCAAGAAAACTTTCAAAGAAATCAATTCAGCACTACTTACATTTATCTGGTTACCCAAATCAGTTAGCTTGGCATATGATAAATTAATTTTACCTTGAAATCAAGGTAGTCTAGGACTACCAAATCTCTTCTTATGCTATTTAATTGTGAATGCCACCAACATTTTGAAAATAATAACTTATACACCCAAATCAAATTTATGGTAACTAATATGGGTCAAAATAAGGTATAACCAATAATACTATACTAGATATTTAGCTAAGTTTTCCCTAAGTTTTTCTTAAACCATACCATAGTAGATCCAGTATCTGTCTGCTTGGGATAATATGGTTGACAGACCACGATGCTTTGCCACAGATGGCCTACACCTGTCGCCCCTGGGATTCTGGATACTGGCTAAGGCTCTTGCTGCCCCTATAGTGCCTTTATTAGGCAAGGTTCAAATAACAAATTCACCACCATAACAGAAACAGGCAAGCAAAAACTGAGGGTAATGCTACTCAGTTCTAGAAGTCTAAATCTCAAAATGCACTCACTCGAGGCACTCCTTAAAATGGAGAACATTGATATCTGTGCAGTGACTGAGAGCACACCTGCACTACCAGGCTATAACTCATACCACACTTTTTGGCCATGTAACCTGGACCGAAACACCAAAGACAGAGGTGTGCCCATATTCATTAAGGATATCCACACCTCCAGGCTAGTTGCTCAGCATAATGCATCCGAGGTTATCCAAGTGCAACTAACTGGGCAAAACTGCAATCCAAATTGTAGCTTGCTACAGATCCCCCACCATGCCCCAGGATTTCCACTCCTCTTTTCTTGATGTACTGGAAAATATTAGGGTTCAACCAAACACCCTAATAATGGGAGACTTCAACTACCCCACCATTAACTGGGAAAACTACTCGTGTACCAACTTCTTAGCTCAACGCTTTCTGGAATTCATAAACTCCAATGCCCTGGATCAACTTATCCACACCCCCACCAGGGACAACAATATCCTAGACCTAGTCATTACCAACATGAGTGACCAGTGTTCCACACCTGAAGTCAAATCCTCGTTGGTCCGATCCGACCATAAGCTAATCACCCTTGATATCCACATCCCCCCCCCCCCCATTAAGGAGACCACAGTAAAAAATTTCTCCAAAGCCAACTTCATGCTTCTTAAGACAGAAGTGGTGAACTTCATGACACCCATGCAGATGGACAATACAGTTACAACTGCTGAATCTTACATAAATGCACTCTATAGGCACTTACACGAGTGCATGGATCATGCTATCCCAAACAGAACCAAGACGTTATCCTCCAAAAAAAGGAAGCCAATCTGGTGGTCCCCTGCCATAAACAAACCGTACAACAGAAGAAAGAAACTGTTGTAAAAGAGAGTAAAATCCCATGAGTGGAGGAGCTCCCTGGTCAGCCTCAGTAAGAAGCTGAGATCCCTTATAACATACTCCAAAGCTAGCTAGGAAAACAAAATCACCACTAATTCCAAGGACAACCACAAAACATTCTATAGCTATGTCAAGAATCTCGATGGCAGATCTGCTTTGAGTTACAACACTAAGGCAAGAAAATTACAGAACCAGCTGATATTGCCAACATCCTGGCAGATAGGTTCAGTGCTAACTTTACCCCCCTCACCCCCTACAGGGCCCATATCTATACAGGAAGAATGCAGAGTCCCTGTAATCACAACTATGCAGGTAAAAGCTGCACTCTCTAAAGCCAGAAACACAGCATCCATGGGACCCGACAACATCCCAGGCTGCGTTTTAGATGAACTTCAGAATGAACTAGCTCCCCACTTAAGCATCATGTTCAATAATAGCCTCACATCAGGCTTTGTGCCCACTGAATGGCGCACAGAAACAGTTATCCCACTCCACAAAGGGGGAGGCACCACTGATCCCGGGAATTATCGACCTATTAGCCTGATGAGCCTGGTCTGCAAGGCCATGGAACATATAATCATGGAACTCATAAACAAAGACATTGGTAACCTCCAAACTCTGGATCCCAACCAGTTCAGGTTTGTGAAAGGCAGATCATGCCTCCTGAACCTGATCGACTTCTTTGAGGCAGTCACCAAAGCCGTAGATGAGGGTATGGTAGTTCACACAGCCCCTCTTGACCTCGCCAAGTCTTTCGACACCATCCCCCATTCTGGAATTATAGCTAAACTCACTAAACTAGGTATAAATCGCTACGTCACAAGATGGGTTGCCAACTGGCTCACTGACAGATTCCACACTGTAAAAGTTGCAGACTCCAAATTTGACCTCAAAGCAGTGACAAGTGGAGTACCACAGGGTTCTGTCCTGGGACCTCTCCTGTTTGGTATCTACTTCTCGTAAGTACAGTACACAGAAGGCCTCTGGCTGCAAACTAGGAGCCATAGTCAAGTCCCCAAATGACGTGGAAATCCTACAGAAGGGCCTCGCTGAGACAGATGCCTGGTGTCAGAGCCATGGCCTCAAGCTCAATGTCAAAAAGTGCAGAGTCATCCCCTTTGGTAAATACTCTGTACCCATTAACTACCATATAGGCAGCAATCTACTTAACACCGAATGTGTGATAAGAGACCTTGGGACCCAGGTGGACAGTAGTCTCTCCTTTAATAGTCACATCACCACAGTAGTCAGGAAGTCCTTCTACGTGGCACACCTCATCATAAAAGGGTTCTCATCCAGGAAAAAAGAGGTCATTGTTCCCCTCTACTCGACACTCATTAGACCCACTATAGAGTACAACGCTCCTTTTGGAATGTACCTCACAAGACATCTGCAGCAGCTGGAAAGGCCACAGAAGTACCTCACAAAGAGGATTACTGGCCTCAAACAAATGCCCTACACTGACCGCCTCAAAAAACTCCAGCTTTACTCCGTAGCATATTGCCTACTTCGAGGTGATATCTGCCTAACATATAAAGCTATGTCAAACCCAGAGCTGTTGGATATGCTACACCTAAAGAAATCCCAATCCCTCTGAGCTACATGCTCTAGGGACCTAAACCTTGTCACCACAATAAACAGGACATGCTGGAGGGATAGATTCCTGTCCCAGAGACTTCCCATACTCTGGAACAGGCCACCCATCTATGTCAAGCAAAGTTCTTCTTTAGCACTCTTCAAGAAAAATCTTGATGAGTAGATGGGAAATAGGAAATACACCCTGGGGATCATTTCTGTGTCTCTGCTCGACAGTGGCACAGGAAAATAACTTTCTTGGGTGGCGTAAGCCAGGGAACCTTGTTGGCTATGCTTACGTAGGCCCTTGGGCCGATAGCCTAGTACCTACCTATGAACCTATGAACCTATAACCATATATGCACATATCATTGAAACCCTTAGGCTCTCCCATATGTACAACAAAAAGATCTCAAAGATTTAAAAAAAAAACATTATTTTATTGCTAATAAAATAACTCTTTTGAAAAATGTTATAGATATGCTAAATCTAAGCATTATTTTCCTATCTCAACCAATAAACTTGAACCCTAACTTCAATTTTAATAACCACATGCTAGATTTGTCCAAATACACCTTAATAAAGGATAAAACAATCCGGCATTGTATTGTACATACTCCACTCTCAATTAGTAAATTAAGATACATTATGACTTTACCAATAGGGTACATACCTGACTCAAATCAAATTCTATATTTAGTACACAAAAATATCCCATTTTTAGTTTAGAATCCATAGACTGTAATTAATTTGAGCAAATTTGGTTGTTATTAATGAATAACAAACCTATATCAAATCGATACAGACTTGTTACATCAGATAGACATACAAATACCACCATAATCGAGAAACTACTGGACAAAAATAGACGGTCCCCTCAACATTCAATAAAATAAGCACATCCATCAATTTTAATGTTAAATATATCCCAATTAAGAAACATTTTGAACAATGCTTATTGGTATCCATCTACATTAGCTACTATAATCCTAAAAGTTTATGTTAATCGTGTGGATCTGGCAATGCAGATTTAGTACACATCATCTAGAGTTGCAAATATACAGCACATCTGTGGAGCTAATTTAAAAATAGGTTCATTTGAGTTAGGCATCAATGATAAAATCATTACAAAGAATGGTGGTATTCTCAGTATTCCTTCTGATGATGTATCTTTAAATTATATACATAGTAACAATAATTTTCATGTTAACCAAATTTTACATCACACAAAACTGGCTTGACTGTAAGAACCTTTCATGGATTGATTCAAAGAAATGGCAAACAAATATGTCAGGCTTTTCAAGATTTCACTTCATAACAGAAAAAAAACTCTCTTCTCATGGAAAACTAGACAACAGTTCTTAATATTATCACATCATCAATTAAACCTATTTTGCAAAGTCTTCAATACCTCTGAATTTGTCCTACAATTTTTAGAGTACTTCACATTTTTTACATATATGTATATAGTTTTGTATTGTTATTGTAATTTAGTTTTCAGTTCTAGTAGTTTTTCTATGACTTTTTCTGGTAACTGCTTGTTCCATTTTCTTAGCAACAATACTACATAAAGGAAATCTGAAACACAAAGAGAA
Source organism: Protopterus annectens (assembly GCF_019279795.1). Taxonomy (NCBI): domain Eukaryota; kingdom Metazoa; phylum Chordata; order Ceratodontiformes; family Protopteridae; genus Protopterus; species Protopterus annectens. The sequence goes on from NC_056748.1 coordinate 548,214,447, forward strand.
GGGGTGTGTGCTTTTTACAAACTTCTGCAGGAAAGTTGTTATAACCTGGCACCTTGTTGGATTTTAGCTTTCTGATTACAACAGTTATTTCATTTATTGTAAAAGGCTTCATCAGTTCTCATTGCTGATCTGAATGAAAAGTATGTAATGAAGGAAAAGTGGGGATGTCCCACTATCAACTATGCTAACATTTGTAGAAGGGGAACGGTCATTATATATATACTGATAACAACTGTGGAATTTTATTAAAATATTGTAAGCTGATGAGGAGCATCTAGCTTGGCTTTGGTCATGGAGACTAATGTGGTGTTTTCATTTAAATACCATTTGCATTTCCTAGACAAGCTACAGTGCACCAGAGATGAAACTTCATAGTACTGGAGGTGAAGTCTGCCTAATGCCTGTCTGTGTGTGCCAACCTGTGTCCACATTTTCTGTATTTCTCTGTTATGCTTTTATGTAATAAGTGCTCTTCCCCCTGGAACCACTGTGAAAATAGGCTCTACTTAGTAGGGCTAACCCAACTACCAAAATATAAATAAGCCAACAAACAAACAAACCAATGAACCAAAAAAAAAAGCTTTAAGACAGATTATGATTATGTGCATCATCCAATAACCAATGAAAGAAGATAGCCTCCATTGGGATCTATATTACGTGATCGACTGCTAAGGTGATCTAACACCTTAACATCGACCACGTAATATCGAACCACAAAAGATCAAATGCTGCCAGGAAATGCTACCATCGGCCACAAAAAAAATTTAACTTTACAACCAAACTAAGTGGGGAACTACACCTCCCACACCCCCCGACATGGGGGACTGTGCCCCCCACACTCCCTAACTAAATATACCAACTCTGAGACTGCTCCAAAGTGGAGAAAATGGCAAAATCCAGCAAAAAGCCAAGGGAAATCTTTCCTTGCATTAAATTGGCCGTTCGCTGCTTTTTGCTTTCGATATTACATGGTCGATGTTAAGGTGTTCGATCACCTTAGCATTCAATCACGTAATACAGACGCCCTTCACTGTAAGTCTGCTTACTCTCATAGTGACTGGGCTCTGCTAGAATTCTAGGTAATCCAGTTGTGAGGTTTGAAACGATGCAAGTATAAGTGTGATTATCGAGAAATATATACTAGGTCTTGGGGAGTAGTTTTAGGTCCCTATCAGTTGATCAAGTTTTCACAAACTTGAAATTCAAATGGTTGAGACCATGTGATTGAGTTTCTGAGAACCCGAAGCTTTTGAATGGAGATCATGGTACAGTAAGGATTGGGAAATTTACCCTTTTCACCACTGTAGTGTGATCTTGGAGTTGGTATATATAATTTGCAGGGGGTGTGGGGGGGAGCAGGGGTGCTTGCCCTCTGCAAAAATGTAAAAAAAAAGGTAGATTTTGTGGATTATTTTATGTGTGTGTGTGTGTGTGTGTGTGTGTGTGTGTGTGTGTGTGTGTGTGTGTGCGCGTGTGTGTTTTGAAGTTTGAGTTTTTGGAAACTTGATCATATGATTTCAGTGGTACAAATTTCAAGTTTCTGAAAACTCAATCTTCTGACATAGACCCGTATTTCTTATATTCTAAGGAGCAGTGACCTTGGAGTTACTGTACACAAGAAATAGAGATGTGGTGGTTGCCGCATTGCCCCACTACAAAAATGCTTTAACTACATACTAAATTGTACTACATGTTTTTGCAATTGGACTTTATCTTTCAAAGTTGTGAACATCAAGTGCCTCTGTCTGACTAAATTTACAGACAACTGCAAATTAGGAGCTGTCATAGAATTCCTCAAAACCACTAATATTCTCCAAGAAGTACTGACACAGGCAAATAATTTCTGTCAGAGCCACGGACTATAACTAAATGCCAAGAAATGTGTAATAGTTTCCTTGTGGAAGTTAACCCCCTCTGGTACCAGTTATATGGACAGCACACCCCTGAGTCTACCCAGTAGTGAGGGACTTGGGGACACAAATCAACAGCAATCTATCCTTTGACCATCATGTGTCTATGGTATTCAGGAAATCATTCTATGTTGTGCAACTTAAAATAAAACTATGGCATCTATGTCCAAGGAGGTCATTGTTCCACTGTAAGTGGCATTCATCAGACCTATAATTGGATACAGTGTCGCCTTTGGTATATACCTAACCAGGACATCCAACAACTGGAACATCCAAAAAGGTTACTCAAAAAGAATACAGGGTGTAAATAACATGTCCTATGCATACCACCTCAAACCCCTATCCCAGCTTTCTGCTTCCTACTACCTACCTGAGGAGAGGTCTCTGCCTGGAATACAAGACATCACCGAACCACAATCTGATGATCCTACATATCCTCTACACAAACAGCACCCAAAATACCAATTCTAAAGACTTAAACATTGCCTGTGATATAAACAGGACTTGCTGAACAGAGAAAGAGAAAGAGATGTATCCCAGAGACTACTGCTTCTCTGGAACAGGCTCCCAGTCCATGTGAAGCAGAGTTCTTCCGTAACCCAATTCAACTGTAACTTGGACATTTTGATGGGGAATAGGAAATCCACCCCTGATTTTGAACCTATATCTCTAATGGGCAATGACAACATGTAAATGGTTCATCTCTTGGGCCTCTGCTTGTAAATGTTTTATCTCCCAAGCCCCTGCTTACACTTATCAAGGGTACCAGAACTTTTCTGAGATTTGGAATGCATGGCTAGGCTTAAAAAGCCAACGGTGGCCATTAGCCTAGTACACACCTATGTGCCTATAAGCCTAAGAGATGCAGTTATATTCTTCACTTCTGATAGCTAGCTACAATGACGTCCTTTAAAACAGACAAGGAGGTACATTTGGACAGCTGCAAAACTGTTTGATATTGACCTTAAAAGATAACTCCAGAAAAACATCCTTCCTGTGCCTACACAAAATCATACTGTTTAAATAGTATACATAGGGCAAGCCACAGCAGTATGAATGCTTTAACATGCCCTGAAGCCATGTAATCCTTGGTTCACTTTTTGTTATACCCACCACAGATCGGGCCTTAACAATGTACTCTATAAAATTAAAAAAACGAAAAGGATGAAAATGTGTTTACAATGCTGAGCACAAAGGAGAATCACCTCAAAACTCTGAAATTCTGAGTATGAGCTTAACTAGAACAGCAACATTCAGGACTCCCTGAACTTTCATACTTACTGCTAGTTATAAATACTACCTCTGAAATCATTATGCTAGATCGGGGAGAGAATCTCTGTGATACAGCAATTTTACAGTTAGTATATCATTCCCTGTAGTTTCACTTAATTTCTTGCACTTCCACACTTACAGTGCTTGAACATACAACTGGAACCCAGATTTTAAGCTCCTTTGGTGTCCATCGTCATATGATTTTTGGCGTGCACAATGTTTGTTATCCTTTTGCAGCCCCTGCTATGTCAATGTCTTTACAAGACACTACAGATATAAATTAAGTTTCCAGACATAGCTTTACTGGTTGTATGTAGAAATGCTTATTCTGCAAGTGACAGTAAAGCATTCCTCTGATCTCCATGCATGTCAGAATCCCGGCAGTTTTCCCCTCTATAATGCCGAACATCTGATACCAAACAACTGCAGGTGCAGAGCAGCAGTGACATGGTCATGAAAGCAGAGCTGCTCACGGCTCTGCACCAGGCGCAGCAGCATTTTAACCCACACTCATTCCAACATTATTTTTTTATTTATTTAGGCAAACAGACTGACAGACAGGCTGGTACACCGGTCATTCAGGACAAATAGTCTGAATGATCACTTTACATAATGCACAATTTTTAACTGGAATGAATGCATTCACAGACACCATTTTGATAATCCTCTGAAGCATAAACTCCCAGTGGGTTGAAATGAAGAACTTTAGATTCAGTAACTTAAGATTTTTTTTTTTAATTTATTGACTGAAATCTTCCATCATTTCTTACATCACCACAGAATCGCAGTTTCAGGCCATCATATTATAAATCATTTTTTCAATAGCACTGAAAGTCTGACACCAAACTTTTTCACAAGTGAAATTCAGGTTATAGTAAGTTATCTGGTTAAGTCAAAAAATTGCAATATCCTCAATACCTACTTTCAGACATATTGGCCAGATTACTATCTACATGTGCATACAACAATAGCAAAATACTTTTAGAAAGGATCACTTTAGTAAACCCAAAACTGCCCAGTATTTTTTTTTTCCTTTTTTTTTTTGTTTTTAATGGAAAGTTGAAGTCTTGAATGTAGGATCAGCCCCACTATGAAATTCATAAAACAAAAAAAAAAAAAATAGTCAAGCGACACAACAGGACTGGGTGTTGACTGTTGTCAGGAGACAGCCACTCCTGCAGTCTCCTGAAGCTAGGATTACATGGCAGCCGTCACAGTTCACAGTTCATAGTTCATCATTCAGTACTAGCCTATTTGCCCTTGATGCCCATTTTAAGCCAAGCCAATATCCCTTTAATGGTGAAAATCAAATCCTATACCTTGTGTATTTGAGGTAAACACCTTAACCATAATGCTAATCCCCAAGTTATGTTGTTGGTAAACTATGCCAACGTACCAGAGGCTTTCAAACACCACCATTACTGTCTATGTAGGACATCTCACAACAGAATAAATTATTCCACATTTGGTTTGACTAGTTGTCTGAAGAGATGAAGAATAACCAGTGATGGCAGGTGCCTTCAAAACACTGGGTAGAGTGACTACATGCAGCAGACAAATGGGTTGGGCTAACCAGAATGGGGTGGGGCTATGTTAAAATGGGAATAAGTTTGAGCATAATTACAGTTTTAAACTTTAAGTGGTAATATCCTCACATGTGCAACAGCCTTCCAGCAGTTGTCTTCCTTTGCCAAAAATGCACTGTGACAGTCTCACCAGTGGGCTATAACTGTGCTCCCTTGAAAAATTACTTCTTTTCACACACTTTTCCTGCAGAGTTCAAAAATGTACACATTTTGCCATGATACAAACTACACCTACTAACATGTAAAAGCTCCACTTAAATTAAATCATAGCTACTATTCTTCACAGTTATCGACTCTCAGAGAAATCTCAGGAAGACCCAAGCTTTCATTGTCATTCTGCATCTAAAGGACCATCTGTACTTATACACTTAACAAATGGCACCTAACAAATGGTGCCTACAGTTCATGCAGCTAAGAAGTTCTACTGTTCATCAAAGGTACTAGCAACATACAGCAAACTAAACTTCAGACTGCAAATCTGATATTTACTTTAAACTATTTAGCCATATACAGTCAGCTACACTGGTCTCCCTCTGCACACATACAACTTTAAAAATTTGCACTACAACTTAAAGAAGCACTGATGGTTATATAAACAATGCAGCTCCATCTGTCCTTGCATCACAGTAGCTACCACTCACTCTGTGCTTATCTCAGCATCAAAAGCCATAGCAAAGAATGGTTACTGTAGCCACACCTTTAATGAGGCTAGCATCAATCACATACTAAACTGCACACACCCACACTCACACACATGCATACACCTGTAGAAAGCACATGGTGAGAGGGGTAGCGACTCATCGCACAAACTGTTACAGGTATGATCAGCACTTTAGTCTAGGTACTGATCGGATCCAGATTTGTCTCTGAAAGGAGTAGCTGCAGTAGTGACAAAGCATTCAAGCAGCAAACCCCATACCAATATTTTGTAGTTTCAGGCATCGTCACTTTCTAAGAAACATTTTCTGAAGACTAGTTGAATGCTCTTCATGTTTTTGTTTTTTTTTTTTGCTCCTCGAGAATGATCGAGGGAGGGGGTCACACACCACAGAGAAGCATTGTCCACTGTCCTGACACAAACAGATAAACACTCATGTACACACATTTTTGCAGGGATGCATGAATACATGCCATACAGCAGTGCATAAACATGAATACAATAACGACTGATTAGTTCCACCAGATTCAAAACAGCTGTTTACTGTGCCAGAGTTTTGCTCATTTGGAGAATAATTTGGCTTTTTTTTCTCCAGAACAGGAAGAATGCTGTTTTTGTTGCATATTCTCTTTTCTAGAGGCTTAATTTATAGTTCTTCTTCTGAGTGGTTGTGACTTTTAAGTGTAGCTTTTACACTGTGTTCCATAGCAGGATCTGCTGACCTATTTGGCTGGGCTTTGTGCCACAATTCTTTGCTAGACAATGCTACTGATCTGACTAGTTCTAACTGGGTTTGACAATGCTACCACTCTGAAAAGATATAAGGGAATTTTTTTTTAACTTAAGTTCAATCTGTGTGCTTTTGAAGTGCATCTACCACAGTTTTGCTCATTTGGAACACTTTTTAACTTTTTTTTTCTAGGGAGAGCAAGAAACTGCTAATGTTCTGGCTGTACTGCTTGATCCAGGCATATTTTAAAGCTGCTATGACTTTTAATGTAGATTTTAAATTCTGTTGCACAACAGGACCTACTGCTCTGTTGGGCTGGGCTGCTTTGTCCTGCATTAACTTGCTATTCATTACTACTGGAGTGACCATTTCCAACCATATTTGACTTTCCAGCACTGTGTGTAGCAGTAAGACACATTGCACTCTAAACTACACTATACAGACACAGATGGTTTGTTTTAAAGTATGTATGATTCTCTGACTAGCCTGGATTATGAAACTTTCTCTGAATGTTCAAGTATTTGTTGCATCAGTGTTAACACATCTTGTACATCTCCTTCACAGCATGGCTTATTTATCCAATACATCTGCTGTGCCTGCTAACTAAATAGATTGAATATACCATACCAGCCATCGATAATTCAACCCACTTGACAACTATGGAAGTCCAGTATACCTCTATCCTTTCTTCCTCCTTGTGTTTGGCATTCTGGGACAGTGCAGGAACTGCTAATGTTCATGGACAACCAACTCCTACAGGACCAACATCATGTGATATGTGAGGTGTATAATTATCTAAAGGGGGGGATGGTAATCCATACAGATCATTTAACAAGTTCAGTCTGGGCTACAGAATGAAACAAACATGATATCATACAAATAATGTCCCCACAAGTAAGTCAGGGCAAGGTTATGGACTTTTTGAATGAGAAGTGGAAACCAGTCTGTGGAACTTAAGTCAGTGATCAGTAGGTTCATCTTGGACTCTGGAAATGGTCTGTCTGTAATAATGAAAGGTGGGGTTTTCGTTGTTTTAAAGGGCCATTTTTGAAGTACTTGGCAGTGGTCTCTTAAGTGGGAAGGATACATCTACATTTTATGTTGGTGATTATGAGGTTATGAGTGGAAAATGATCCCATTAAAGGGTATGATCTAGTAGGTTGTTTGACTATATCTTCAAAGCTGCATTTTAATTAACATCTGTAGGAAGAAATGGATTATATACAGAATGTTCTGGCAAAGCATCTCATATTTTTGGGGCTAGAAGTGTGAACGCGTGGTCAATGTACTTTTGTCTAACCCTGCCCTGCTCGCTCTTCCTTCATCTCTATCTACACTCCTCAGCGGACTCTCCGTACCTCTAATCAGCAAGTACTACAAATCTATGAACCCAAAAAAATAGCTAGCAAGCTCCTATATAAACACTCCGTCACCCACGCCTGGAACAAACTCCCAAGAGACATGTGTTCCATCATTCACCCATCCCGCTTTAAAGAAAAACTCAAACTTCACCTACTCAACTCCAAAATATGTCCTTGTCAAGCCCCTATTTAAGCTCCCCACAACCCTACTATATACCTTTTCAGACCCTCCACATACAGCTAAGTACTCCACTATTGTGGATACTTATTAAACTCTACAATCTATACAAAAATATTGATATGTATATATCATGTGTTTGTATTTCTGCTTTGTCTCTCTAATGTTCTTATATAACTGATTTTGACCATATTTTTGACAAACGTTTGATTTTCTGTAAACTGTGATTTTTTTGGAGCTTTTATCCGTGGATCTCCACTGAAAATGGGCCACAAGTGAACCTGGTTAAGAAATGTCAATAAATAAATAAATAATGTCAGGGTTAAGTGAATAAGATGTAGCATGTCAGAGGAATCTAAAGTTGTAAGGGGCTGACGGCTCGTACAGTAAACTGGCAATAAATATAAATTATTTTTTTTTACATTGATTACTTTAACTACCAGGGAGACTAATAGCAGAGTTGACCTACTCTTGACAGGAAGCAAGTTTGTCTCAACCAGAACAGAGCAATGGCATTGTGTTTGTGGTGAGGAGGATATGAATCCTCATATGTTGTCTGCTGTAGTTTGGATTGTGGTCAAATTCCTTTCTGATTCTGCTGCAGTGATAAGAAGTCCATATTCTAACTGAAATATGACCTTTATGGCATATGTTTCAATGATCCACTGATTAAGTGGAACCCCTTATATAACCTGGAGGCCAACCTCTTACTTACGTAGATGGTTGGTAAGCAATCCATAAAGTCACACATATCTTCACAATATCACATTAAACCAGCATACACTGAGGTTGTAAAACAAATCACCCCCTATACCTTCAAGAGACAAGATTACAAAGCCTAAAGCCTCTGTAGCAATCCTCTATTACATTTCAATCAAAATGACATAGCGCAGTGAGTCACCAAGCTGCCACTGTAAACCTTCCACTGGCACCAAGTCTACACATCCAAGCAGAATTGTCTGAGTAGTAATTGCTTGCTCCATTGTAAACTACACTGATTATGCACTCACTAAACTGGCCAACGACAGGGTGACAGCTGCATTTCTAACTCCAAGGTCTATGACATGTGTGACATCATGAGGGTCCAGCAAATACAACAAATATGACTATGACCTGGATTGGACTTATGGAGGTGCCTCCTCTGAAAATGAACCTCCAACCTAGAATGGCATGCAGAAAAAATATAGGAGCTTTACATGCATGCATCAAATGCAGATAAGGTTCTGACCTTGAGTGAAATCTACCCTCCTACCTTCATCCCAAGAGATGCCTAGACTTTTGAAAGGGACACTAATTGGCTAAATAGCTGGTGTCATTCTGGGGGGATCCAGCATGTGTTAAGCCAAACTTGCTTCATCAAGGATGACCTGCACCTTTGGTTCCCCTAATTTTGCACAATGGCTATAGCACATGCGGCTACCACAGTCCTTTTCTAGGTCAAGTTCAACTTCTAGACATTCCAGTTAACCAAAAAGGCTTGCAATAAAGTCTAGTCCAGACCACATCAAGGTTCCTCTGCTCAGTGTCAAAAGTATTAACAATAAAATACCATATCTCAAGACTCACAGCTTTCCTGCTATATGAACTCATTCATATCTGTGTTGTGAGAAATGGTTTCAGTGTCAAAAAAGAAATCCCTCTTTACTCGGTCTGAACACCTATTACACAATTAGACCATCTCGAAATGGCAAGAGAGTATCAATAATTGTTGGAGACCAAATTATCTATCGACAAATTCCACATAACCACCAAACAAGAAGTCAACTTTTTCAGCAAAAAAAAATTAAACAGCAACCGGTAGCTATCTGGATCTATAAATGTAATTAAACATGAGAATTATTATTCCCCCTGTGAAGAAATTCCAACTAGAAGGATCGGAATGTTTTATTACAAACTGCAACCTGTTGTTGTGTCTTTCGGCTTTTCCCGGTTAGGGGTCGCCACAGCGGAACTCCGGTCCGCTAATGATTGGTAGTTGATTTTTACGTGCAGAGTTTCCAGCCCTGATGCACAGCCTTCAACAAAGGTACACCCATTCACGCATGTCTCCACGCAGAAGACACTCTAGCTGAGAATCAAACCTGACAGCGTTTTACTGTGACGTGACAATGCTACTGCAGCACCACCACCGCGGGTATTATATTTAAAACACCTACTGATACTAAATTCTAACTCTACTATCCTGCTCTCTACTCACACACTCATCCTTACTAGTACTAATATATTAATCAAACCATACCTCACACCTCCATGTAGCTGCTTCATACTTCAACTGTTCTACTTCCTTTCTCTTCTTCTCCTCAATATGTGTACATTTAAATTTCTACTCCTGCTAAAATAACTACATCCTTAAAGTGTTTACACTAAATTATTCACACAGATGGAAAACTGTTACTACTTCTGTAATTTTATACATTTTGATATTACTGTCTGTACATACCTCTCAACCATCCCGAATTACTCATTTTTTACCGAGTTTTGGGGTCCCAATGATGGGGTGCCATGATTCCCGAGTGGCACCCCATCATTTCCGATTTGTTTACATCTATTTTTATACTTTTTCATTTTCGCCGCTTTTGGAGTTGACATCAACACGTGTGTGATGACGTCAGCTCCACCAGCCTGTCGGAATTAAGCTCAAGGGACGTGCGTGGGAGTGCACGTCTGTTTGAATACTGTGACTGGAACTGCAGAGCGAGCCGTGTCAAGGAAGCTCAATGGACTGCCGTTATGTTATTGGAACTTATATAAGCTCAATGGACTGCCGTTATGGAACTGTAAGCTCAGTCAACAGACCTTTTCGTGGAGTTGCCGCTTTTGCTGTATATTTATTGGATTATTAGAACTGTCTGGAAGCTCACTCAACACTGGAGCTGCTTTACTTTAAGGTACTGGACTGGTCGGTGAGTGAGTGAACCTTTTCAAGGGTGTGCGAGTGTGTGCGTGCAACTGTTATCAAGATAGTGAGAAGAAACTGTTTAAAAATTGAAGTTTATTGTTCCATGTGCAAGATAAATTGTTAAAGTTTTAACCTGCACATAGGAAGCACACTTGATCCTCTAAAGGAAGAGAAAACAAGTAATTTAATAAACTCTAATAAAACTTTGTCAGATGTGGAGACTGTGTTCATAAAAAGGAATGGATGCCATATATATTATGAACAGATGTTCTATGAAGCTGCACAAGATGACGTTTATCGCGGGGAAATGTTTGGAAGGTTAAATTTAAGCACAGTTGCACACATATTTTGTTAAATTTTATTCCACTGACAGGCTAGTTTAGTATGATACCTTATATGGCACGCGAGGTTTACTCAATTCCGTCAGAGTAAATCACATTTAAATATGACTACCAGCTGTTTATTTGTGTGTAAGGAATTCAGACTACCTGTAATACTGGACATCTCTATTCCTGCAAATCATTTTACTGTGAATATTAAATAATGTCTTGTGTAAAATCATTCATAAGACAGTGTATACTTTAACTCTGGACCAGGATTAAAAAGTAAACAACACAGCATCAACATAATACGTTTAAAGAAACCTAACACATCTTTATTCATAAGACTTGCACATCACTTACCAACAACCTTTTGTATTACAGAGTTTCACAATTTCATATGCCCAAAGTAGGGCATTAGCTGCTGAAACATGAGATTTTGTAGGTCAGTCCACATGCTAACTAAATGCAGGTTAATGTGTAGTTTGCTAGTAAATGTAATACTTGTAATATTGAAGAATTTATGTACGATTTTATACCATATTAAAGGTTTCTAGATGTGATCCTTCATTTTTTCTATTTTGTGATTATTAGAGCATTAAGAATTCCTTTGTCAAAGACAACATGATTGATTGTGTCTTTCGGCTTTTCCCGGTTAGGGGTCGCCACAGCGGAACTCCGGTCCGCTAATGATTGGCAGTAGATTTTTTACGTGCCGAGTTTGCCAGCCCTGACACACAACCTTCCACGAAGGTACGCCCATTCATGCATGTCTCCACATAGAAGATGCTCTAGCTGAGAATCGAATGGCACAACATCTTGCTGTGAGGCGACAATGCTACCGCAGCACCACCACCGCAGTATTTGTCACAGACAACATGATAATTACCATTGTTTTTGCAAGACATAATGGCTGAATAAGGACTGTCCTCAGAAAAGGGGTTCATTGTCAACATTAATACATTAACTAGAAATACTTCATGCAGTAATGGTATGAATATCTGTATTTATTTATAATCTAGTAAATTTACTAAGCACATGTGCTAATTTTCAGTGATGATGCTTATTTGGCTTACTTAGGGGTCCCTGTTGTAAACTCACACTACCATAACATCAAATTCAAATGGCAGAATATTGCTGCATAAAACATTGAACCAGCTTTTAATAGACAAGCTGGTATTTGTCATTTTCCCAATGTAGATTGATGTCAGAGATGATAAATACAAAATGCAGGGATAGTGGGGGATGCAGCAGGCTTGCCCACTGCAAAACATTTTTTTTTTGTGTTAGCAACTTTTTGACCAAAATCCAGCTCAAAATTTTGTTTGGTGATATTTTGGCATTCAGTAGTATGCAATTCAATATTACAACACAGCCCTTATTGCTTAGAGCCATATAGGAAGCAAGCAATGGTTGGAGAAATCAATTTCAAGAGTACAAAATGAGGACTGATACCAACCTCTAGCTGTAATAATCTGTGCTGTCAAATGAGGTTTGCCTGTATTATACAAGGAATATAATTTAATAAAGTCAGGAAGGTGTATCAAAGAATGCATGTATGTTTCTTGTTTTGTGTGCAAGGGGCCTATGATTTGAAAACAGCCCAAAGGTAATCTTTATCCACCACTGGCCAGATGCATTTTCTTTGGATGTGGTGTGGGTTTCAATGCTGTTTCAATGAATGTGAGTTTCAAGGGCAGAGGAGTTTTAATGCCAAGTTTATTTTCATTGTGAGACAGTATTGCTTTGTTTCGCAGGTACCTATTCATGTTTGTGCATTGTGCTATAAAATGTAAAAATAAAATCCAAATAATTATTGTAGAAGTAAAGCAGTATGCACACATTAGTGTTTATGGTAAATGGGGTGAAATAGCCATGTGATGGGACATTGGAATGGCTGCAGGGGGGTTCTGGTGCCATATTTTGGTTGCCTCGTCTGTTCTTCAGTTTGCATTTGAAAGTTGTTATCCCACAGTTCCATTGGAGTGGGTGGGGTTATGTAATTATGTATGCAAATGTTATGTTAATCAGCATACAGATTTGTACCTATTTTTCATGGGCCTTGTCCAGATTTTTGATGATTCCAGGTTGAGAGGTATGTGTCTGTATCAAACATTAAATATACACACATACACACACACCCACATATATATATATATATATATATATATATACACATATACATACATACATATACACATATATATGTATATACATATATATATATATATATATATATATATACACTATTTTATTGCTTAAGATAGACTGTTATGCATTTTGTATTTGACTTCTAATAATTTGCTGTCAGGCAGCATTCTGTCCTGAGCTTCCACTGTAAATAAGCTACTACCAACCTCAGTTAGACTATTTTAGTTAACAAATGAAAATAAAAAAAATAATATAACAACAAATATTAAAATTATCATGACCATGACAATTATTGAATTTATACTTTATTATATATGTCACCTACTTGACCCGGAAGACCATGAAAGACGTCTAAATGTACTTATTGAGAACTGAAATACATAAAAATGTCTTTGAAGGGTGATTTTAACTATCCATCGATAAACTAAAGCAAATATACCATAAAAGTTCAGTGCAATTCCTAGACTTGGTAAATGCTAAACTCATTTGTACAAGTAGTTAGAGGTTAAAATATTCTTGGCTTCATTCTTATTCAGCGTACTTCTGCAGTACTGCCATTGCTGGTAACATCCAATCTAAAATCAGGAATCTTCTCCTTTAGAGCATCTACACCCACCACAAACACCCTCTATTCAAGGATTTTAGAAAGACACACCTATTAAAACTATAAAATGAGGTCTTAAAATTCAACTGCAAGCCTTTCAACCCCCATGTAGCCTCAGCTGTTACCGATGCCAGTGCATTTCATGTCCATTTATTGAACAGCAGAAACCAAAAAGGTGACAACTTCCATCCATCAATACTGGAAGCCCTAAGCATCTATGTCCTGTAGGAGCTATCCACTAACACAGTTCTATGGCTTACAACATTTGGTGTTGACTACAAGCTGGGTGTGGCCAACTGCTCACATATGATACTATACTATTACAGTAAGAGCTAAACCACACAAATTAATGGTATATTAGAAATTTGGTTATATTAAATACAAATAATTAATTCAATATTTGTGGTGCCATTGCTAACACAGGATAAGGAGCACCCCATTCCAGACTGATAAAGTCATCAGAAATCAAAGCAACTTTACACACAACTCCTTACCCTTTGACCATCACTTAGCAACATTAGTTAAGAAATTCTTCAGTCTAGCCCAATTAATAAATAAAGGTATCTCATCCAGGTCAAAAAATTTTACCAATCCAATCCTCCATTCAGTGTCTTGGTCAGACCAGTTCTACAATACATAATGCCCCTTTTAGTATGTACATAGCCAAACATTTCAGACAGTTAAAAACGCATCAAAGGTTCCTACTAAAAAGGATTACCATGCTAATGATCCTCAGCTACAGACAGGTATGAAGCTCTTTTCCTGTATCCTATCTCTTGTAGACTCGTAAACTGAATGGGCACCCATAAAGTCACCCCAGTCTGACTAGTTTTGTCACCCCACACACACACACACACACACACACACACACACACACACACACACACACACATGAAGACAGGAGGCACCCTATGAGAATAGATATTGGCAAAGTAATTATGATTCTTTTTTTATCTGAAGTTAAATTGTTGTGTCTAATTTAATTCAAGAATCTTGTCATCTTTTGTTACTTTTATGCACATAAACCCTTTTGCATGACTGTGTTTCATCAGCAAAAAACAAATTACCATACTAGGGTCTAGTAGAATTTTACTTATTTTATTCAATAACTTACTGCCTTCTACCTCTCCTGTGAAAGGGAATGCTATCTGCCCTATCTGGCACTTGTGCACAGGAATGCCATCAGTTAACTACCACTCTTCTGAAGGAGACTGCCATTTGCCTGAGGTTGCTCTTGTAAAGGGAAATGCCATATACCTGCTATCACTATCTTAAAGGGGAACATCATATGCCCTGCTTTAACTTTTGCAAAACTGAATGCCATCTGCCAGATTCTGGTGTGATGGGGAACGTCATCTGACTGCCCCAATTCTTCTGAAGGGGAATGTCATCTGACTGCCCCAATTCTTCTGAAGGGGAATGTCATCTGACTGCCCCAATTCTTCTGAAGGGGAATGTCATCTGACTGCTCCAATTCTTCTGAAGGGGAATGTCATCTGACTGCCCCAATTCTTCTGAAGGGGAATGTCATCTGTTCTGCTCCTGCTTTTGTAAGTATTTTCATTCATCTAGTAAAATTGGATACCATCTGACCCACTCCTGCTCTAGTAATGGCGAATTCCATCTCCCTGATCCTACTCTTATGAAGGGGAATGTATTCTGACCTGCTCCAGGTCCCAAGAAAGGGAATGTTATCTGTCCCATCCTTCTTTTGAAAAGGTTAATACCATCTGCTTATTCTTCAGTTTTGAATGGGAATGCTTTCAGTTAGTGCCCATTCTTATGAAGGGGAATGCCATCTGACTACTCATGTTCTTCTGAAGGGAAATACCATGTGTGAACTTTTATTCTTATGAAGGGGAATGCCATCTGTCCTTTACCACTGCTATGAAGGGGAGGGCCATTTGACCACTAATGTTCTTCTGAAGGGGAATGCCATCTGTTCACTCCTGTTCTTATGAAGGGACATGCCATCTGGCCACTTCTGTTCTTATGAAGGGGAATGTCATCTGTCCGTTCCCACTCTTATGAAGGGGAATGCCATCTATCATCTCCTGTTCTTATGAAGCAGAATGTCATCTACCCACTCTTTCTGCTATGAAGGGAAATGACATCTGTCTGTTTCCACTCTTTTGAAGGAGAATGTCATAAGTACACTTCTGTTCTTATGAAGGGGAATGCCATCTGACTGCTTCCATTCTTATGAAGTGTAATGTCATCTGACTGGTTCTGTTCTTATGAAATGGAATGCCATCTGTCTGCTTCCATTCTTAAGAAGGGGAATACCATCTGTCCACTCCACTCGTATGAGCACCTGGTCTTGTAAAGGGGTATGCCATCTGTCTGCTCCTGTTCTTAAGAAGGGGAATTCCATCTGTCCACTCCACTTTTATAAAGGGAATGCTATCTGTCTGCTTCTGCTCTTATGAAAGGGAATATCATCTTCTCACTCCTGCTATTATGAAGGGGAATGCCATCTGTCCGCTCCCACTCTTATGACGGGGAATGCCATCTTGTCCACTCCCACTTTTATGAAAGGGGAATGCCATCTGTCTGCTTCTGTTCTTAATAAGGGGAATGCCTTCTGTCCACTCCACTCTTATGTAGGGACTGCCACTTGTCTGCTCCTTCTCTTATGAAGGCGAATACCATCTGTCCACTCCCGCTCTTATGAAGGGGAATGCCATCTGTCTGCTCCCACTCTTATGAAAAGAAATGCCATCTATCCTTCCTGTTCTTATGAAGGTGAATGTTATCTGTTCAGTCCCACTCTTGTGTCATCTGTCCACTCCTGTTCTTATGAAGGGAATGCCATCTGTGCGTACTCGGTCTTATGAAATGGAATGCCATCTATCTGCTCACACTCTTAACAAAAGGAAAACCATCTTTTTACTCTTGCTCTTACTCTTCTGAACAGGACTGTCATCTGCTATGCTTGTGCTCTTGTAAAGGGGGGCTGCCAGCAGCCTTGGACACACTCTTGCGAAGGAGACTGCCACCAACCCTGGCCATGCTCTTGTGAAGGGGAATGCCACCACCTCTGGCCATGTTCTTGTGAAGGGGATTCCTACCTGCCCTGGCACTGCTCTTGTGAAGGGGAATGCCACCAGCCCTGGACACACTCTTGCGAACGGGAATGCCACCACCCCTGGCCCTGCACTTGTGAAGGGGAATGTCACCAGCCCTGGCCATGCTCTTGTGAAGGGAAATGTCACCAGCCATGGCTCTGCTCTTGTGAAGGGAATGCTTCCAGTCCTGGACATGCTCTTGTGAAGTCGAATGCCTACAGCCCTGGCCATGCTCTTGTGGGGAATGCCTCCAGCCCTGGCCATGGCCTTGTGGTGCCATGCCATTTAACTGCCATTTCTAACAAATAATGGCATAAAGGCAGATGATGTTCCCCTTTGTAGGACCAGGGCAAATGGCATTCTGCTTTGTAAGAGTGAGAGCTGGTTTGACCTGAATTTTTGTTTGCCACTCCTGTTTATGAAATGTTTGAATGGCTTATTGTTGGCAACATGCTGTTTGCTTGTGCCATGATGTGTCATTTATTCTTAGATTACACTTTGTTCGTGCAACTTGTTTCCGTTTCATTAGTTTATACTCTAAGTGACTTTGTAGTTTGTCATGTCTGAGACTTGTTAATCTTAGATCAGTTCATTTGCTCCATGAATAAAAACAAATAAACAAATACCTGCTACTCAAAAGTTTTCTGTGACGGTGTACCTTGTCACTTGTACTAACACTGCATAATATGTCTCTGTTTAGGCTTGGCCTACGCATGTTATATTGACTTGCATTTATCTGCGTCTCTCATGCGAGTTTATGGTCTGCAGTG
Organism: Protopterus annectens; assembly: GCF_019279795.1. Taxonomy (NCBI): domain Eukaryota; kingdom Metazoa; phylum Chordata; order Ceratodontiformes; family Protopteridae; genus Protopterus; species Protopterus annectens. The sequence continues at coordinate 548,231,954 of NC_056748.1, forward strand.
ATGTCCAGCTGGAAATATTATATCAGTGTTTACCAGGGCTGTACACAGTCTGCTGTATGCCTTTGCTTCATTGCTGCATATTTGGTATTTGCCCTATTCCCCTTAGGTATCCAGTGAAGTAGATTCTACCTGGTTGATTTAACTTAGTTACTAAAATATATATTTTTTCCAAAATGTTTTTTCTCTCTATGCCTGCCTATCATCAAATCTTCCCCTGAATGTTTTAAACCAGTTTTTTTTACCCTATACTGGGTATCCCCAGCACAAGGGTGCGAGCCAGCTAGAGGGGCATTCATAAGTCAGCCATGGGGGAGTTTTTCCCTTTCTGGCATTCATCCCCTGAAGGTGTTGTTAATTAGGCCCTAACTCCAGCCTGGTGGCAGACATGAGCTTCTGCATCACTGCAGAGCATCATTTTGCATGTTTATATCAATGTTATGATGGCAGCTATCTCTGCTTTGGGCCTGACAAGCTCATGACTCATGTCCTGTCCATTTTAGTAATGTGCAAATCTTGCTTGCATGATGGATAATAGTGTGGGCATTAGAGCCAAGGTCCAAAATGCATAAATTAATATAAACATACAAAAGCAAGTAAAAAGTTGGTATACTTGACTGTGTAAGACTGCCTAGATGTTGTAGAAATTGATCACATTAGTTGTAGAACCTTGATAAACTATTTTAACAGATATTTCTTTATGTCTAAAATATATAAAGTCAATAAAACACGGAATACATGAACCATTCTACAAAGTTTGCCACTACTCTGTACAAAATAGGCTGAGAAAAAAGTTCGGAATTTACATTCAAGAAAAAGTAACAATGGGACACTAGAAAAGAAACTGGCAAATGACTAACACACAAAAAAAATTTCGCACACAGCCATGATGGAAACTGTACACAATTAGAAACATCTGCAAACATTTCACATTGTTTATATTTTACACTTTATAATGAATAAACATTAAAGCTTTTTCATGACATCCATCGATCAATATAGTACACAAGTAAAACAACCATTAAAAAATATAAGTTAATACATAAAAAATGATGTTCTGATTAAAAGCAATGAGATCATTTATTTTTAAAAATCTATAAAGACTTTAATTTAAAGAATAGCACATATAACGTCTTAACAAATGAAGCAGTTTTAAATATCATTTGGGTATCCAATGGATGTATTACGTTCCTTAATAAAACAAAGAAATCTTACAGACACTTGGCTGGGCACTCACAATGGATCTACTGTTGTTCAATCATACCAGCTGGAGTCCTCTGCTTATATTTTCTTGATCATTTTCTCTTCACTCACATCTAACAAGTTTTGGGTGGTATTAGGGCAGCCCGCCTTAAAAAACAAGTGAGATAAGTGTTACATTGCTTATTGGTGATTGCACCTTCTCTGAGGCACAGCAAGCTCATAATGAGAATAATGAAGCAGGGGGTGGAGTACAAAGGGCTTTACCCCTCAACACATAAAAATGCTTCTGTGTGGCCTGTAAATTGAGCAGCTTGGGTACACGCATTACAAGAATGTCTGTACTCAAATTGTCATTTAACAGGTATTATGACTGGGCAAGGCTGATTCAAGGGTCTGTCAAGTGATTTTATACATATATATATATATATATATATATATATATATATATATTTTATTTTTTTTTTTGAATAAATAAACATTAATAAACATAAAAAAAATATATATATATATATATATATATATAAAATGTATACAGACACAGGCACAGGCACACACACAAATACACACACACACACACACACACACACACACACACACACACACACACACACACACACACACACACACACACACATTTTGAGAAAGCAGTTGGCATAATGGTTAAGGTCTTTGCTTCCCATGCACAAGGTACAAGGTTCGATCCTGACCACCGATCAATGTCTGTTTGAAGTTTGCATGCACTCCCTGTATCTCCATGGGGTTTCTCCCATGTCCAAAAAACATGCCGAGTGTTTCCATGTTAAACTCACCAATGACTGGAGCTGTGGGCAGCAGCACAATTTCTACGTGGTGCCCTATATGGGCAATAGTTGCACAGACCAACAGCTTTGGGCATCTAATGTGGTCCTCAGTATCCTCAAGATAGGAGAACACGGATCACAGACTGCATGCCATGGCAGGGCTAGCCACTTGACAGTGTAAAATATGGCTCTAGATGATTCAGTCATGTTGACCAATGTCGCCAAAATGGGCATGGGTAGTTACCGGTAATAAGTGGATTGAGGATCTGGCCTACGCTGACCTAAGCTAGGGACCTTTGCTAATAGTGGGAGGGGTATATGTGCCCCTATTGGCCAGTGTATGCCAGCTGCAGAAATGGGTCAATAAGCTACTGGCCGGCCGGTGTCTAGTTGCCCAGTCTGGGTTACCTGGGATAGCTCTGTTGAATGAAAGCTGGACGTAAAACCAACCAACCTGCCAAACATGAACTGAGAATTGCTACGCTTAATGTAGGTTCACTGATAGAACACAGTTTGGAAGTGGAGGACATGATGATTCAGAGGAGACCGGAGATCCTATATATTAAGAGACGAGATCAGAATTAATGACAGAGTCATGGCAATCAGACTCCAGTGTAATGGTAGGGCAGTATTCATAATCTCAGCCTCTGTCTCACAGCAGGATTGTGATAGTGAGGAAAAGAGTGCATTCATACAGCAGTTGTAGGACCTACTAGATAAAGCAGGACAACATAAATTGGTGTTGATAATGGGTGACTTGAATGCACATATCGGAACAGACAGAACAGGATCTGAGGACTGCCTGGGTCCACATGGGTGGGGAAACAGGAAAAAAGAAGGAAATCCAGACTTCTGTCTGGCAAATGGCTTGATAGTAGCCAACACATGGTTCAGAAAGGGTGACAGTCACAAGATCAACTCAAACAAAATGGCTATATAAAACTGGCACACAATGTTGTTGTTTCTTTCGGCTTTTCCCGGTTAGGGGTCGCCACAGCAGAACTCCGGTCCGCTAATGATTGGCAGTTGATTTTTTACGTGTTGAGTTGCCAGCCCTAACGCACAACCTTCAACAAAGGTACTATCTAATAAAATCTGGCTAAAAAACCTACCGTCGAATGAAAAAACTTTAATAAACAAAATATATATTTACAAACGCACAACTGGTAAGCGCTTTCGTTCTCAATATGAACTTCTTCAGATCAAGTTGTATTAACAAACTCCTTTAAATATACGCAAATACATCACATGACACATTAAATGAAATGACTTAACCCTTTCCTTCTCAAAACTATTTTAAAATTCTCCCTATCATTTATTCCTGGATAGGTACAGGCATTAAGCCTTACCTGCCAACAATATTCTTTATAATCTAACTTATCTTAGTATCCCATTTATTTTCATAATCAAATACTTGGTCTATAATTATAAACTTATATGTAATAAGATCATTAGAATACTTAAAGACTGCATGCTTAGCTAGTGCACTATTACATTATTTCTTATGTACTGCCTTTAAATGTTCATTCACCCTAAAATAAAAACACCTAGTCATCCTTCCAATATAAAATGCAGGGCATCGTTCACATAAGGCTAAATAAACTACAAACTTACATTAACAATCATATTTCTCTCACAATTTTATATAAAAATTCCTAGCCTCAATAAAAACCTTATAGGTTCATAGGTTCATAGGTTCATAGGTTCATACTAGGCTATCTGCCCGAGGGCATTTACAAGCCTAGCCCATAGTTTTGTGGCTTACGCCACCCCTTTAGTATGGGGAACTATACCCATTATTTTGCTGTGCCTCTGTTGAGCAGTGACACTGAGGTAATCCCTGGGGTATATCTGCGATCTCCCATCCATTGGTCAAGATTTCTCTTGAACAAGGCCAGCGAGGTGCTCTGCCTCACATATACCGGGATTTTATTTCACAGCATAGGGAGTCTTTGGGTGATGAATCTATCTCTCCAGCACGTCCTATTAATAGCCGTGTCGAGGTTTAAGTCTCCCGCCCTTGTGGCTCTGACGGATCTAGATTTTTTGAGGTGAAGCATATTCATCAAATCTGGGTTTGACATGGCCTTGTATGTTAGGCAAAGGTCACCTCTGAGCAAGCGTGGCGACTGAATAGAGCTGGAGTTCTTTCAGTCGGGCAGCATAGGACAGATGTTTGAGACCCTTTATCCTTTTGGTGAGGAACTTTTGTGGCCTCTCCAGCTGCTGCAAGTGTCGGGTCAGATACATTCCGAATGGGGCATTGTACTCAATCATTGGTCTGATGAGTGATGAGTATAGGGAGACTATGACCTCCCTTGATCTAGATGAGAATCCCTTCATGATAAGGTGGGCAATGTAGAAGGTCTTCCTAACTACTTTAGCTACATGGGTGTCGAATGACAGACTACTATCAACCTGGGTCCCCAGGTCTCTGATAACTTCTTCTGTACTCAGTGGATTGCCACCTATTTGGTAGCTAGGGGTAACCTTGTTTTTCCCGAAGGGTATGACTATGCATTTTTTGGCATTTAACTTTAGGCCATGGCTCTGGCACCAGTTATCCGTTTCTGTGAGACCCTTCTGAAGGATATCTGTGTCAGATGTGTTTTCTACTATGGCGCCCAGTTTGCAGTCATCTGCAAACTTTGTCAGCCATAACCCTCCTGTGTTTGCTTGTACTTCGGAAAAGTAGATGCCAAACAAGAGTGGGCCCAGGACTGAGCCCTGTGGTACACCACCTGTGACAGGCTTTGAGTCTGACATGGCGCCAGCAACTCTGACCCTGTGGGTTCTGTCACTCACTAGTATATGCTCACACTGATTGCATCCTCCACACCTGAACATGCCTTTCAATAAACTTTCTTTGCGACTCTTATTATTCCTATAAAAATAGTCTTTTAGAGTTTTACCCCTACTATTAGTAAAAACAGGAATGTCCCCAGTAATATAGGATAGTGATAGATGCAATGGTGGGTAGTGTGGTTGTTGAGAGGGAACTATTCAAAAGTAATAACAGTAAAAGTAAAGATACAAATATAGTTGAAAACAATAATGAGTACAAGTAATAGAGATATGGCTATTAATAAGAATTACACTTTAGCCTGTGTTCTTCCTTATTCAGTACATGATTTTAATATTAAGGGTGTTATTAAGATTAATTGGAAATTTTTGATGAATTTTGACGACACAAAAAATATTATTGGGGAAGTTCCTCTTTTTGCTAACAGCGGGGTAAAAATCTAAAAGACTATTTTTTATAGGACTAATAAGAGTTACAAAGAAAGTTTATTGATATGCATGTTCAAGTGTGGGGGATGCAATCAGTGTGAGCATATGCTAGTGAGTGATAAGGTTTTTATTGAGGCTAGGAATTTTTATATAAAACTGCGACAGAAGTATGACTGTAAATGTAAGTTTGTAGTTTATTTAGCCTCATGTGAACAATTCCCCGAGTTTTATATTAGAAGAATGGCTAGGTAGTTTTATTTTCAGGTGAATAAACATTTAAGGGCAGTACATAAGAAATAATGTAATAATGCACTGGCTAAGCATGCAGTTTTTAAGTATGCTAATGATCTTATTACATATAAGTTTATAATTATAGATCAAGTATTTGATTATGAAAATAAATGGGATGCTAAGATAAGTTAGATTATAAGGAATATTGTTGGCAGGTAAGGCTTAATGCCTGTACCTATCCAGGAATAAATGATAGGGAGAATTTTAAAATAGTTTTGAGAAGGAAAGGGTTAAGTCATTTCATTTGTGTCATGTGATGTATTTGCATATATTTGAAGGAGTCTGTTTGCTAATACAACTTGGTCTGAAGAAGTTTGTATTGAGAACGAAAGCACTTACCAGTTATTGGTTTGTGTAAATACATTTTGTTTTTTCATTCGACAGTACGTTTTTTAGCTGTTTTTTATTAGACAAGATCACATGCAACAGTAGCCAACATGCAACATGGGTAGACTTCCTCCTGGTAAGGAAAAGGCACTGGGGTACAATCCATGACTGTAAAGTCATCCCCAATGAAACAGCTGGCTCACAGCATAAACCATTAGTTGCCACAATCAGCTGCAAGCAGTGGTCAGTGAAGGCTTTAAGTTCAACCGAGACCAGGCTGAAGTCCTGGAAGTTGACTGGAGAGAAAGTACAACAGTTCAAGGAATTACTCTTGGCTGCAGTGCCCTAAGAAGAGGAGGAAATAGGTGGAATTTAACAAGAATGGCAGCACCTAAAAACAGCATGTGTTAGGACTACAGAAAAGATATGTGGCCAAGCCAGTTATGGAAATAAGGTACATAAGGAAAGCTGGTGGAGGAATGCAGAAGTCCAGGAAGTCATCAAAAGAAAGGAATGCAGGAAGAAGTGGATGATAGAAAAGACTGACCAGGCTAAGAAGGACTATTGGTTGGCTAACAAAGCCAAGAAAGAGGTTGCAATAGCAAAGGATAGAGCATTGGATGCACTCTACCAGCTTCTGGAAAGTGACTCAGTAGGTGGCACAAAGAAACTATATCAGGCTGCAAGGCAAAGACAATAATATAAAGAAGATAGTCAGGCAGCCTTCATAAAGGATGCCAGCAACAACCTGCTCACCAGTCCACAGGACATCAAAGGCAGATGGAAGGAGTATTTCCAGAAGCCTCTGAATGAAGAAAACCCCAGAGAAGCTATACTGCCCCTGAAACAGTCTACATTGAGAGAAGAGGAGGAGCCCACCCTAGACGAAGTAAGAACAGCACTAAGGAAAATGAAGTCAGGGAAAGCAGCAAGCTCAGATAAGGTCACAGCAGATATGATAAAGATGCAGGGGGTGAGATAAGGGAGAAATGGCTCCTGACATTACTAATAGCAGTATGGAGAGAAATGCATATCCCAGATGACTGAAGAATAAACATACTCATGACAGTGTACAAGAATAAAGGGGACATCCACAACTTTGGGCAGTACAGAAGCATCAGACTCCTATTGCATTGCATGAAAGTTCTGGAGAGGGTGACTGATAAATGGATACGCAGAGTAGTAGAATGAAAGATGGGAGATGAGCAGTTTGGATTCAGATCAGGATGCAGCACAGCTGACCCAATGTCTGCACTGAGGCAGATACTTGAGAAGAAGCTAGAGATGAGGAGAGAGTCCAAGTGGGCATTCCTAGATTTGGAGAAAGCATATGGCAAGGTCCCAAGAAAGCTGATCTGGGCAGTACTGCAGTGGTTTGAAGTCCCAGAAACATTGGTAGAATTAGTGCAGGCTATGTACAAGAACCCAATGACTCAAGTACGGACAGTGTTCAGCCTCACAGAGGGGTTCCCACTGGGTGTGGTTGTACATCAGGGTTCAGCTCTGAGCCCACTGCTGTTCATACTGGTGATGGACTATGGAAACAGGTCAGAGGGAACAGATCAGCAAAGTTGCTGTATGCAGACAATGTGGCATTACAAGCTGACTGAGCTAGAACTTCAGCAAAGGATAGGAGCATGGAATGCAAAACTGAAAGCACATGGGATGAAACTAAACACAGATAAAAGGGAAGATAGTGGAATAAGTAAATAGCTTCAAGTATCTGGGAGTGTTGGTTGAGGAGAAGGGAAGTCTGAATGAAGTGGTCAAAGCTAGAATCAAAGGGGCTGCAGGCAACTGGCATTAGAGTGTTAGGTGTAGTCTATGACAGAAGAATGCCAAAGAAGCCTGGACAGTAAAGGTAGAACAGTTGAAGAAGCTAGAGGTGATGGAAATGAAGTACCTGAGAGAGGTGGTAGGATACACACTGCGGGACAGACGAAGAAATGAGGACATAAGAGCAGAAGACAAAGTAGCTCCAATTGCAGAAAAGATTAAAGAGAACAGATTACGGTGGTTTGGACATGTGCAGAAAATCAGAAGACAATCTGGTGAGGAAGATTTGGGGCAGACAGGAAGAAGGTAAGAGGAAGCAAGGACATCCAGCAAAGAGGTGGATGGATTGTGTGAAAGAAGATCTGCAACAGTCATGCATGAGTGTTGAAGAAGGCAGGAGTGTTGAACTGAATTGAGAGAATTGGCCATTGTTAACATGATACCCTGACCCCATGTAGAAAAAATGGGAGAAAGAGGGCTGATGATAATGATGATATATATATATATATATATATATATATATATATATATACACACACACACACACACACACACACACACACACACACACACACACACACACACACACACACACACACACACACACACACACACACACAAAAAGCTAAAGAAGACCTCATTGACTTACTTGGTTTTCATGAAAACATATTTGAAAATAAAGCTGATATGAACTAATATATTCCTGTTTGTCCTGTTTGTGCTAAAGTACAAAGATGATGCTAATACTAGTTAATGAGTGAAAGCATCATGCAAGGTGTGCAGAGCTAACAATGATTTGTGAGATAGAGAATTGTTTTCAGCATACTACAGTATACGGTATATAATATTGAAACAGTGCTTTTGTGAAATCTGACAATCAGATATGTGAAAGACTGACGTTTGGTGTAAATCAGTTCAATGTAATGCTCTCTTGTAAACAGGCATTACATTGGCATATTCACCTTATCTTAAGATCGCAGGAGAAGCTTCCACACTGAAAACAAAAGCAGAGTACCCAATAATTTTTGTATAGAAACAAGCAAATGACCTAAAGGTCTTCATAATAAAGAAAGTCTCCAAAACTCAACCCCCCCTTCCCAATTCCCTACCACTCCTCAGCCTGCCTGATGGCTCTTCTACATTTACCCACTAGCCTCACTTCTTTCACTGGGGGTGAATGTCAAGCATCCCCATTCTAGGCATTAGTCCTAGGGCCCCTTTGTTCCTCTGCTGAGACTCAATCAACCTAGTCATTTGACCTTTATACAATGGAAGGGACCAGGCCAGCCTGCATGTCAGTGGAGTGGCCTAATTATGGGTCGCAGCATCTGCAGTGAGATTCACATACTGCTGCTCCCTAAAGAAGCATGGTCATGATGGCTATTCCTGGTATCTATGAAACATCACTCTGCAGTATGTCTGCAGTAAGCTGGTAATCACTGGTAAAACACCAAGTGCTTTTGCTAGATAACAGCAACATGGTGAGCCACAGCCACACCCCAAGCATGAACGAGCAGACAGTGACCACTCACTCCAATCCTCTGGCCTGCCCTTCCAATGCTCATGGCACTGATGAAATATTTGTCATCTGGGTAAAATCAGAGCTTTATCCCTCTGTGCCAGTGGAGCAAGTAGTTAAAATAAATTGTGCCACTCAGTAGAGTTAAAATTCAAAGAAAATGATCCTATATTGCACCAAGTATTTAAACTTTTAGACTAGTGTTAAATACATCATACAAAAGAGTTGAATATTTTATCATTAGAGGAAGCAAAAAAAATGCATGGCTTTAGCTCTTGTATACAAATATTTATAGCATTCATTCAGGTTTAGAATGAATCAAACCTTCTTGCAACTATGCAACACTAACTTCCACAAGGTCTCTGCTTAGAATGGATACGTGTGCATACGTTTATATTTAGCTTATTACACATTTAGCAATGTCATTAAGATGATATCAATAAATGGACACTTAAGAAAGAGATACAACAAACAAATGGCATGGGAGGTATCATGGTTAGATGAATGTCACTATTAGTTTGAGACAACAAGAAAAAGTCAGAGCAAAACTGATGCAGCAGTATATGATTGGGTTAGTTTACAACAATAATAAACATATTTTGGACAGAACATTAAAGTGATGCCATCAACGTTTATATGCAGGTACTAAATAATACCTGTACAAAAAAAAACAAAAAACAGGAGTGGCACGTTGTGAGACAGGCATGGAAACAAAGAATAATCAGCTACAATGGCCTAAGACAGTTGCCAGACAGACAGACAATAACTAATCTGTATGAAGGTAAATGCAGATTGTACAACTAGAAATCTAATTTATCTGGCACGGTGTGTTGTTTGTCGCTGCTTTTATGTTGGGAACTAACTGCATGTTAAAAGAACAAATTATGCAACACAGATACAGTATCTGCTGAGGAAATACTATGAGACTGGGAACATGTTTTTAAATTTTCTGTCCTATAGGTATTGACTGAAGATTTGCGTGGAGAAGATATTGTCAATAGAACTAAACAGGCAGAAGCTAGATGGATTATCCTGCTACAAGCTCATAAAGAATATGGACTAAATGGTGTGGTACCTTTAAAGCCAGTTCTCAAGGCTAAAGGGCTACATCATTGATTCATTCAGAATTGTGCTGTTGCTAGGATGTATTTTATTGTATTTAATTTAGTTGATTGCTTTATTGATGAATTAATTGTTTTTATTAATATATACAGTGGCCTTAGTGTTTAGTTATTTTATGGTCTGATAACATATTATATTCGATATGAAAGCACTTACCCAATTTGATTAAATCTTTTAGTTTTACTGAAGCAGTGCTGACTGGTTCTTTGTGTTTGTTTTAGTTGTATTTTTTCTACTCAGGGTTTTTGCCTTTGTTGTTGTACATACCTTGAACTTTTGTTTTACATAGGGCATGGCTGAGAGCCAAGATATTATAATGGATTATAATCCTGATGTATCCAGTGATAGACAGACTGGTGATTGTATAAGCCAATTATTGAGAATGGAAGATAATCATTTGTTGCTAATGAACTCATTGGAAGAATCTGAAAATATGAGTGTGATGGATAATATGAACATTCAATTTTTCTGTGATGTACAAAGAGAACTAGAAAGTAAATTTTTCAAACTGAAAAACATATACGGTGGCAAAGATTACATTGTGAAGCTTGCCTGAACTTTAACATAGTCCCAAAAGGTTTGTGTATTGTCATAATGCCTACCTATGGCAATGCATGTCCTCAATTACTTAAGAAATGGAAACAGATGAACCTTGATACTAGTAACAGATATATGAGGCTGTTGATTGAGTTTTTTATGTCACAAATAGATTTATTGCAGCAGGATATTAAACAGTTGCACCAGACTTTATATTTAGAGTCGATCTCTGAAACACATTATTTATTGTTTGACAAGTTATACAATAATGTATTCGCTTATAAGTTGCGGCTGCAGTCTCAGAAGCCGAAAAAGAGGCAACGGGACTATAAAGAGTTTAAAGAAGGCACTATTTTTGCCTGGCTGAGACACTGGGAAGTATATCAGTACTGCATGATGTTACTAAAGTTATTTGTCCTTCACGAGTAGACGTTCCATCTGAGAGAGCTCCAGTTAAAGTTTCAGATTTATCTGCTTTTACTTCTGCACTTTTGGGTCAGTGCACTCATGATGTTTCTATTAGACCACCTACTGTTTTAGAAGATGTCCCAGTGGTATAAATGAAAACTTCTGCAGCTGTTACTGCTTCTGCACCACCAGTTTTTCCAAACCTTCCTGTCCTTTTAAGGGAAAACAGAATAACGAGAACTGCCAGGTCGGTGAGTCAAGGGAGAAAACGATACAAAGAGTGGCAAGGTCAGATGCAACAAAGCATGGAAGTAATTACAATGAAGAACAGAATAGGAGTTTGATATATAACATTTCATCCTTTCAGCTAACAAAGGAACAACTGGATGTGTTAAATAAAGGTTTGTCTTTTATACATGCAGGGCAAACAAATGTTTGTAATGCTATTATAAACTTGAAGTTGTTCGTAAGGAATGTGATGTTTAAGACTGTTCGCTGATTCATTTACCTGTGATTATGTTTAAGAAACCTTGCATTTTTGTTCCTAAACTTGAAACTTTTTATAAGACTTGTGAGGCCAATATGTTGAGCGCTTTTAGCACACCTCATGCAGTGACTTTTTATAATTTGTGAATGCGAAAAACGTAAAACAGCGACAAAGCAGGAAGGATAAAATATATATAATCTTTACTAACACAAATATCCAAAGTGCTTTTCGTCAAGCACAATGCCTGACTTCTTCAAAGGAAATGACATAGCATTAACATTCACATTAATATAGTTACATTAATTATTCAATTAACTAAAAGAACAGCCTGCTACAATGAATCATTAATCTAAAATTAATAATAAACCAAACCATACCAACACTTTGTTAGTTCATATACATCCCTAATGTTAATACTTACACAACCATAACAATATACATGTATAGAAAGTATAAAATATGTAAAGTGTAACAAAAACTATTGTTCAAAGAAATTTTTTAAAAATATATATTATCATCTTTTGTAACATATTTAGCTAGATGCAAATTATGTCCGGCCTTCTACATTGGGAAAACTGTGAGAAGGCTGAGAGATCGCATATATGAACATATATATGCTATTAAAAATCTGAAAATGGATAATGCTCTAGCTAAACATGTTGCGATTAACCCTGACCATAGCTTTAAATTTATTGCAATTGATCATACTCCGATGGATCAAAGAGGAGGCCCTAGACCTTTAAAATTAGAGGAAACAGAGTTACTATGGAAGGTGAGATTATATGCTTACTGCCATCCTGGTATAAATGATACTTGTTCAATTGCTAGCCTTTTAAAACTAAAGAGTCTCAAAAGATGATAATATATATTTTTAAAAAATTTCTTTGAACAATAGTTTTTGTTACACTTTACATATTTTATACTTTCTATACATGTATATTGTTATGGTTGTGTAAGTATTAACATTAGGGATGTATATGAACTAACAAAGTGTTGGTATGGTTTGGTTTATTATTAATTTTAGATTAATGATTCATTGTAGCAGGCTGTTCTTTTAGTTAATTGAATAATTAATGTAACTATATTAATGTGAATGTTAATGCTATGTCATTTCCTTTGAAGAAGTCAGGCATTGTGCTTGACGAAAAGCGCTTTGGATATTTGTGTTAGTAAAGATTATATATATTTTATCATTCCTGCTTTGTCGCTGTTTTACGTTTTTCGCATTCAGTAGTTGTATTCACTTTTTATAATTTGACTAGAGCTTAATGTTTAGCCCTGAAGCAGTTAGAGGAAGAGGCATCTCTCCGGATATGCCCCACATATAAACATGGGGCAGTGGTGATCATGGACACTGAGTTTTATTACAATAGCATGATGGCTTTGCTTTCTGATGTTGACACTTTTGTACCTATTTGTAACTTGAGACAGATAAATGTGTGAGACATGTACATTATATGCTTTGTGACTTCTTTATGACAGGGCTTGTTAGTAATGCATTATATATTTATTTTTTTAGTAGAAAAAAAATTAGTTCCAGTGTTTTATGGCCTTCTGAAGGTGCACAAGGATTTATTACGACCACCCATGAGATCGATAGTTTCAGGCCTTGGCCTGGGTGGTTGACTGAACCCCTCTGCATACATTTGGAGGAAAAAACTGAGGCCATTTCTAGTACAAGCACAGTCAATGCTAAGAGATTTTAAAGATTTTTTGAACACTCTTTGTATTTATTCTAAAAGTTTTGTTTATCCCTCTGATTATTTAATGGTCACCCTAGATGTTTGCTTTTTATTCACTGTGATTCCCAATGCTACTGGAGTGGAGTGTGTTAGATTATTTCTGACTGAGTTTAGTGACTACTTGAGTACACAAGTCAGTTTGATTTGTTACTTACTTGAATTGGTTTTAGAAAATAATGTTTTTATTTTGATAATCAGCTTTACTTGCAGATATTAGGCATAGCTATGGCACTGCGTGTGCCAATAGCTATGCCAGTATGGTGCTAGCATACTAGGAGAACATTGATGTTTATACATGTGAGTTTTATAACTATGTGAAACATTATAAACATTTTGTAGATGATGTGTTTTTCATTTGGGATGGTTCAGTGACTGTTTTAAGGGAGATTATCACTTACTTAGAAAGAACCACCATGTTTCTGAGGTTTACTTTGAATTATTCTACAGAAAGTAAAGATTTTTTACATGTGACCATTTTTAAATGTGATGCTGTATATTTCAAAATGAAACTGTTTAGAAAACCATGCAGACAAAATAATATTCTGCATAGGTCCCGTATGCACCCAAAATTTGTTTGCAATAATAGCATGAAGGGTCAGTTTTTGTGAGCATCGAGGCTGAATAATGATAATGTTTTAAAAGAGATGTTTGGTCAGTTAAGTGAAGAGCTTTGTCAGAGGGGTTACTGTAGGAATGAAGGTTTTAAGGTTAGGAAAGAAGTAGAGCTGGTCAGGGATGTGAAAGCTAGGCTGTATTTCTCTCTGTATGAAGAATCTAGTAATATTTTACCATCACACTCTAGTGTCACTAGACTACCTCTTATTTTTTCTACTGATGTTAATATGGGATGTCCCATATGGTCTAGAGGTTAGGATTCCTGGTTTTCACCCAGGTGGCCTGGGTTCAACTCCCTGTATGGGAATAGATCACACTTTCTTCTGGACGACTGGATGGGAAGCAGAAAATATACCACTAGGTTCCCACCTGTATCCCTGCTGGATAGGAAAAACAGGTGCTGACTTTGTGGGAACATGGGTAAAATTCTTGGCTAGGCTTATGAGGGCCTCCAGGCCAATAACCTAGTATCATCCTATGAGCCTATGAACCTATGGTGTGTGATTTGGTGAAGAAGCATTGGCCAATATTAATGACAGATGATAAGGTTAGGTCAATAGAAAGGGCAGATCAAAGTTTGCTTTTAAGAATAAAAAAAATTTGAAAAGGAGGATCTGTTATAATAGGCAATATAGAATTAATTGATGCTAGTTATAATGGCTCTAGGCCTTGTAGAAAGTGTAGGGCTTGTGAATATGTACACAATAGTACATGTTTCATTCACCAGTGACAAGAAGGCTTTTTTATTTTAAGGTAAATAAATTGTACAACTAGAAATCTAGCTTATCTGGCAAGGTGTGTTGTTTGTCCCTGCTTTTATGTTGGAAAAAACAATTGCATGTTAAAAGAATGAATTATACGGCACCCATACAGTATATGCAGAGGAGATTCTATGAATGTTTTAGTGAAAAACATTGATGTGAATGGAGGGGAACATGTTTTTAAATTTTTTGTCCTACAGGTATTGTCTGAAGATTTGTGTGGAGGAGATATCGTCAAAAGAAGTGAGCAGGCAGAAGCTAGATGGATTATCCTGTTACAAGTTCATAAAGAATATGAATTAAATGGTGTGGAACCTTTACAGCTGGTTCTCAAGGCTAGGCTAGAGGGCTATGGCATTGATTCATTTAGAATTGTTCTGTTTCTAATATTTTTTATTGTATTTAATTCAGTTGATTGCTTTATTGATCAATTAATTGTTTTTGTTAGTATATAAAATGGCCTTAGTATTTAGTTATTTTATGGTCTTATAAAGTATCACATTCAATACGAAAGAGCTTACCCAGTTTGATTAAAATCTTTTGGTTTTACTTAAGCTGTGTCGACTAGTTCTTTTTTGTTTGTTTCGGATGTATTCTTCATTTTAGAACTAGTCTCTACTCACCATTTTTACCTTTGTCATTGCACATTCAATGGAAAATATATCAGCAAAAACAAGGAGTTGTGATGGGGTATATGCTAATTAAAAAAACACTGTAAGTGGAGCAGGAATAATATCTGAAAAATGTATCTTTTTTTATTGGTGGACAAAAAATATATATATATAAGATTACATTTTGTGGATGTTAATTGGTTCTGTGATGCCCGTGCACTGGCCCAGCAATCAAGAAGCCTCAATCCTCACCAGTAACACCAGTGAGGGGTGTCCATATAGGGAAAGGATAATAAATACACACACAGTAAAGTACAATTTCCCTTAAGAGCACATAGAGATCACAGTCAGTCTGGGGCTGGTTGCTCCTTTTCTCTCCAGGTCCCCAATAAGACTCCCCACTGGCACAGCTATAGGGTACAGATCTCAGACTAGTGGGCAAGCTAAAACCTCCAGTACCCTCTCTGTCCAACCAGTGCTTTGTGTGCCTGCCCAGGTATCTGACACACACACGCTTTGAGATAAGAGTTTATACAACCACACAGACACTCCTGGGGACGGCTGGCACAGGTTCTCCAGCTGTGCCCCTTTTCTGCCCAGTCTAAAAGGTAGTACCAGCTGCCACCACACACTAATATCAGCTACTCAAAGGCCCTTCTGAAAGGGTGACCAATTATTACTGTGCAATATTATTATCCAAATGGTAAGTGTGACTGAATAATCAAGGTTTATTATACTGACTTGGTACAGTATCACTATATACATGCAATGTACTCTAGAGCTTAAATTAACTCTACATAAAACAGCCACGGTTGAAAGGTTTAAAAATATTTAATAATAAATAATAAAACACAAGACAATACTTCTTACTACACAGTGCTAGTCAAGAGTTTAGAGATCACAGATAAATACTTAAAATAATACGGTAGAAAAGTTCTGAAATAACAGAAAACAAACTAGTCTAATCTTATTATTTCCTAGCTATATCTAAGAGAAAACACAGTTCTAAATAACTTACATGTAGATACAAGCAGATTGGTAAGTTAGATGTTCTCAAGACAAATGCTCTGATACTCTTTGATTCTCTCTCTCTTTAAATTGATAACACAGAGCTGCTTCACATGACATCATTCTTCACACTTCTCTGGTGTTCCCAGGCTAACAGAAACTACATTTACATTCTTTACACCTGGTCAGAAACCAGAGCAATAAAGGACATTTATACATGCAAATTCTAGCCATTAACTCTGGCCTCAAAACAATAGGCAGAATGCCTTCATCCAGACATATCAGCTCCAAATTTTGACATCAAAGACAGTCACAAAATGCTTGATTTAGCTTTCTTACAGCAGAGTGCACTATTGTTACATTTTTGCAGTTCAATATCCAATGCAGTCTTTTCACATTTAAGAGAACAAGCCTGTGGCTTACATTCTTCTTCTTCTTCTTCTTTCATATGTTCCCGGTTAGGTGTTGCCACAGCAGATCACCTGTGTGCTCATGATTGGCAGTGGAGATTTAAAGTGTTGAGTTGCCAGCCCAGCGTCCAACCTTCCACAGAAGGCACACACATGCACGCACTCAGACCTAGGGCCAATTTAGTGTCCATTCCACCTATAGCATGTCTTTGGGATGTGAGAGGAAACTGGAGTACCCAGAGAAAACCCA
>NC_056748.1:548254048-548266548 GCF_019279795.1 Protopterus annectens
AAGGATATTAAGAACAACTCAGTTGCCACCAATAATAAAGGAAGTTAATACAGTCTGGAGAAATATTTACAAAGACCATGCTGGATACAAAAAGGATGCCACATGGATAATAAAAGAAAAGAAAAGAAATTGCAATGTATATGAAGTGGATGTGAATGAAGTAATTGCCAGTGAGGCAGAGATAAGGTTAACAAAGGCTCCCAACTGGACACCCCTGTTCCAGCATTTGTACCCATTTTCTAGATAAAGGTAGTAGCACTTTTTCACTGTCATTTAGTCTTGAGGATAAACTACCTGTGTGCATACCCTGAAAAGATACCAGCCTGACTGACAAAGGGAAAACCATACTCATACTTAGAATCAAACTGTCCTAACAGCTATCCACAAATAACTTATCTTCCAACAGCATACAAGCTGTATGTAGGAATTTATGCAAACAGAGTAGACAATCATCAGGGTAACAACACAGTCTTGGCAATGGAACAGCAAGGAAATAAAAGGTAACCATATGGCTGTAAGGATGTTTTACTAAACAAAGCAAGAATGGAGACCTGTACAAAGGGCAGGGATCTCAGTATGGTATGGTAATGTATGGCTAGATTACAAAAAGAACATTTGTCAGCATTCCAGACTGCTGGATTATTGCAGTTTACAGAAGTATAAGATCCATCACAAACTGATAAATTACACTGCAGTTACTATGAAAAAACTGAACCATAAAAAAGGGCCCAATTAATATCAAGAGTGTAAGAATCCAGTGGAAATTTTTCTAAGGAGAATGTCAAAGTTACTGTTTTGCCTTTCCCTTAGTCTAAGTTCTTTATTTAACAGACTAGACTACAGTTACAGTTTGACTTCAAGAAAACAATTCTGTTAAATGACAGCTCATTGGCTCTCAGTAGATGACCTAAAACTATGTAGCTCATCTGAGAAATACATTTGTGCAAAAGCTACATTTGTAGTAGGAAAATTTATACATTAAGAAAATATCTAACCTGGGAAGGACTGTGATATAAAATAAAGTACAGTTGTGTACACTTACCATAAATGTAGATGTTCGAGTGTATTCACTGTTGCAGTCATTACATTTGGGGTAATCTGCTGGCAGGTTGCCCTCAGTCGGCCTGAATATCAAAGCCTTGGGTCCTGCGTCGGTTGCTGTCTCCTCTTCCATGATGTCAGGTCATCAGGGGTATAAAACATACAGCCGATGCCATTGTATTCAGTTTTTCTTGCCCCAGATGTCAGGTGCCCCCCAAATGGGGAGCAAAAAAAAAAAAAAAAATATATATATATATATATATATATATATATACATATATATATATATATATATATATATATATATATATATATATATATATATATATATATATATATATATATATATATATATATATTTATATATATATAAACAGCAATATATATGTAAATGCACTTTTAGCAACATAAACTATACCTTCATCTAAAAGCAAATACACCACAAAGGCTTTAGAATATAGTGAAGGAAAGAGAAGTTCTAGAAAAAAGGGGGATGGCGGGTGGGTAACCCGGACTGCAGCAGTGAATACACTCGAACATCTACATTTATGGTAAGTGTACACAACTGTACTATGTTATTCATGTTTCACTGTTGCAGTCATTACATTTGGGTAGAATCCCAAAGCTATGGATGGGAGGATGGAACTAAATAGCATTAGGAGCGGCTATAAGGCCCTGCAGAACTGCAGTGACAAAGCCTGCCCTGGACTTACAGAAGAGAGGTAAACGATAATGCTTTGTAAAAGTATGAATAGAGCTCCAAGTAGCAGCTTCTAGAATGTCTTTGGTTGGAACTCCTCTGAGAAAGGCTGCTGAGGTAGAGGCAGCTCTGGTGGAATGTGACCTGATTCCCTTGGGCATTTACCATGATGCAAGTAGCAGAAATGAATGCAGTGGCTTATCCACTTAGAAATAGTCTGCTTTGATATAGCCTTTCCCTCTGACCCTGCAGCAAATGCCACCAGTAGTTACTCAAACTTTCTTAGAGATTTGGTCCTGTTTAAGTAGAATCTTAGTTGTCTGTGTACGTCTAATTAATGCAGAATCTGCTCCCCCTTGTTCTGCAGATTTGGGTAAAATGTTGGCAGGTGAATAGTTTGGTTAAGAGCCACACTGGATACCACCTTAGACATAAAGGAAGGATTGGTCCTGAGGGACACCCTGTCTGGGTAAAATGTAATAAAAGGCTCCACAGCCATGAGGGCCTGTAGTTCTGAAACCCTTCTTGCTGAAGTGATTGCCAAAAGGAAAGCTGTTTTCCAAGATAAAAACTTTATATCCGCAGTAGCTGCTGGTTCAAAAGGTGGCAGGGTGAGTTTTTCCAGCAAAAAATTGAGCTCCCATGCAGGAGATGGTGATCTTCTGGGCGGCCTTAAATTTTTGGCCCATCTAAGATACTGTTTTAGCAGAGGATGAGAAAAGATAGGAAGCTCTGTGTTGTAATGAGCCGAGATGGCAGAGGCATGGGTTTTTATTGAAGAAAAAGATAGGCCCTTGTCAAGCATCTCAGTCAAGTATTGTGAAATCTGAGGAATATTTGGTTTTGCTGTGTCCGTTCCTTGTGCTTGGTTCCAAGCACAGAATCTCTTCCATTTATCAGCATAAGATTTTCTAGTACTAGGCCTTCTGGCTTCCAAAATGACATCCATCACAGATTTATTGAGAGGTGTTGTTTGAATAATTACATGATCAGCCATGCTGCCAGACTCAGAGTTTGGAGCTGAGTGTGCAGAATTTGATTGTTCTGCTGAGACAGTAGATGGGGTATTTGAGGCAAGTACGAAGGAGGGAGTTGAGACATATTCTTTAGAATTGGGTACCAGTGCTGGCGTGGCCAGTAGGGAGCAATTAGGATCATTTTTGTTTTTTCCTGTCTGACCTTTAGTAAGACCTTGGGGAGAAGAGGCAGAGGAGGAAAGGCATAGACTGATAGGTTTTTCCAACTGAAGGATAGGGCATCCACTTTCCATGCTTGTCTGTGATAAGTCCTTGTGCAAAATTTGTCCAGTTGATAATTTTGGGGATAGGCAAATAGATCTATGTCTGGGCTCCCCCATTTCTGTGTTACCATGCTGAAGACTTGTGGATCCAATTTCCACTTGTGAGGGTCCATAAGATTTCTGCTTAGGTCGTCTGCCAGAGTATTTTGTTTTCCTGGCAGGAATTGAGCTTGAAGATGTACTTGGTAAGTCAAGGCTGTGTCCCACAATGCCATGGCTAGTCTGCAAAGGGGGTAGGAATGTGTACCCCCCTGCATGTTTATGTACCACATAACCGTGGTGTTGTCCATCTTTACCAGTAGTTGTCCTGGATGAAGTACGTCCTTGAAGGCTGTCAGGGCATTCTGAACAGCTAGCATCTCTTTCTGGTTGATATGCAGATGCATTTGTTTTGGGTTCCATATGCCCTGAATGCATCTCCCCACCAGGTGGGCCCCCGATGCATCTGTAGTTAGGATTTGGGTGGCAGGGGGTAGAATGAATGACCGTCCCTTGTTTTGGTGACATGTCTCTGTCCACCAAAGAAACTCCTGTTGTAGGCAGGAAATGAGAGGAATCATTGTTTCCACACTGTGACAATGTTGACTTTATAAACTTTTTAGATACCATTGAAGTTTCCTCATATGCAGTCTTGCATATGGCATTAGTAGAATGCAGGATGCCATGAACGCCAAAGCCTGCAGAATTTGTCTTGCAGATAACTGAGTTTTTGTTGCCATTTGTTTGAAGTATATAGTCAGTTGCCTTTGTTTGTCTGGCATAAGGTAAGCCATTTGGGCAGTTGTATTCAAGCTTGCACCCAGGAATGTAATTTTTTGAGAGGGTAAAAGTTGTGATTTCTTTTCATTTATTGTGCACCCTAGGCATGTTAGAAGCCTTTTTACAAACGCCAGATGTTGAAGAAGAATGTCCTTGTTTTCTGCTTGAATGAGACAGTCATCCAAGTAAGGATAGATTTTTATGCTTCTTTGTCTGCAAAATGCAATTACTGGTGCCAGGCATTTTGTAAAGACCCTGGGCACAGTAGATAAGCCAAAGGGCAGTGCAGAGAATTGGTAATGCATAAAACCTGCCTTGAAGCAGAGGTATCTTCTGCACGATTCCCTTATTGGGATATGCAGGTATGCCTCTTTTAAGTCTTTAGTCACTAACCAAGCGTTCTTGCCCAGCATGTTGTAAAGTCAGCATTTTGAATTTTGGAATGTCCAAGAACGTTGTCAAAATCGATAAGTCCAGTATTGGACGCCAGGCATTGTCCTTTCTGGGTACCAGGAAAAGTCTTGAATAAAAACCTTGTTCTTTTTCCTGTTCTGGTACTGGTTGAATAGCCCCCATATCCTTGAGGGACGTAACTTGTTTCTGAGCCTCTGCCCATTGATTTTGTGGCAGATCTGACCAACCGTTTGGAATTGGCAAAGTATGGAAATGAAATCTGTACCCCTGGGATATTATGTTTAATACCCACTTGTCCTGGGTAACTAACTGCCAATTTTGAGCATGAAGTGCTAATTATCCCCCCAAGGGGGCTGCCAAAAGATAAGTGCTTGGTATGTGGTTGGTATCTAGAGCCTTTTGAGCGCCTGGATTTTCCTTGAGAGGCTCTGTTGGACACAGGAAAGGACCAATTTTTAGTAGGCCAGCACCTACTGAATCTGGTGGCTGCACTTTTAAGGAATCTTTTACAGTTTGCATATATTTAGCTTTGTCTCCCATTTTCTTTAAAACCTCTTCTGCCATATTATCAAACAGAGTATCATGTTGTAAAGGTGCATCCAACAATTTAGCTTTAACATGATCAGGCAGATTTTGCTCCTTGAACCAGGCATGCCTTCTAATCACAGGTGAAGTAACTGCGGCACTGCAAGAGGTCTCCAAGGAATCAAAACCACATTGCAAAGTATGCTTTCCAACCTGTTCTGCTGCATGCAATAATTCCTGTAATTCTTTATTTTCCACACAATCAGAAATCAACATAATTTTCTGTTTCAATAGCCCCATAACATGCTGTTGATATTTAAGCATATGAAACTGGCAGTTTAAGGCCCTAATTGCCAAGGTTGCAGACGTATAAACCTTCTTTCCCCATCTATCCAGCGCCCTGGAATATCTATTAGAGGGGGTAGGATTTTTGGCTGTAGAGGCCTTTACACCTTTGGGACCTTGTAAGATAGTTTCAGGATTAGCAGCGGGAGTTTTGAATAGAAATTTGTGGGAGTCAGGAACCCTGTAATATCTGTCTGGCTTACTAGGAGCCGGAGGTAGGGAATCAGGAGTCATGCTTAATTCTGAATACACATCATCAACAATGTCTAATACAGGAGGTATAGCCAAAGGCCTATGCTGAGGAAGAAGGAAATCCCTAAGCCTATTTTTTGATTCTGAGAAATCCTGACTCTCCCAATGAGAATGTTCCCTTAAACTATGCAAGGTTTCTCCAAAACAATAATCCTCAGGAGGAGATGCAGATGGAATGGATTTTTCTGCATCTGAATCCTCATAGGGTTGTATAGAAAGTTCCTGATCAAAAGAGGAATCAGAAGAAATAGAAACCTGATCTGAAGATTCATAATCAGTGTCTTGCCTAGGCCTCTTAGCAGAGGGGGGGGGGGGGTGTTGGGAACCCCTGATCAAGGTAATTAAGTCCTCAGCCATTTTGATCATCTGTATTTTAGGCATAGGGGCCTGAGCACGTGGCTCATGCGTCATTTTTTTAGACTGAGAAGTTGATTTTGTTTTTGTTTTTGAAGCTGGCATCGGTTTTATATACAAATGGTGAGGTCTGAAAACACCCTCAGAAGCCGGTGCCTGCTCAGTGGCTCCAGACCCATTTGAGGTAGAGACATCCACGGGTTCAATACTCTGAGAATCTCGCGGCATACCAGACTCCGTATGGGTCTCAGTAGAGGCCTGCGACTCAAAAGTAGCAGGTATGAGGGGCTGCAAAAGTACCTCAGTGAGTACCGACGATCCGGCGACTGGCTTAGGAGAAACGTCGTCGTCGGTTTTGGACCTCAACAGTCTGTCTCTGTCTTTTTCTTTGCATTTTTTGTGTAATCCGGTAGTCGGATTGCTATCCAATGACATTTCAGGGTAATTAAATCTGGATCCAAAATATTTTGAAGCAAAAATATACCGACGCTTAATAGTGCCTTGGTTAAATCTAGCATAAAGCTGACAGCAAGGCACGTTATGATCTGGGCCTAGGCAAGGAATACAGTACAAATGAAAATCCTTATGAGGTATTTGCTTCCCACAGGTAATGCAATTATTAACTTTTACTGACATCGGTAAGGAGCAAGAAAAAGTTTCCCCAATGGGGTACTTAGCTTTAATTGAAGACTTTGGTTCTGAAACTCGAATGCGAAAATTTCAGGAGTCGGCCTACCGGCACTTGTGAACTGCTTCTGCTTCGGGCACTGCGCGGCAAGAAAGACTGAATAAAATGGCATCGTCTTCATGTTTTATACCCCTGACGACCTGACGTCATGGAAGAGGAGACAGCAGCCGACACAGGACCCAAGACTTTGATATTCAGGCCGACTGAGGGCAACCTGCCAGCAGATAACCCGAAATGTAATGACTGCAACAGTGAAACACGAAGAACATCTGGAACAGGATGGAGTATATAAATACAAACTATACTGAAAACTCATTTGACACGTTTGAATAAAGTTCGAGCTATAAATCAACATGCCTTTCCCATTCTAAATTACAACTTTGGCATGATCGACAGGCTTCCAAAAATGTTGAATCACATGGACAAGAAAACAATAACATTGCTTCAAGCCTATTAAATATTATACAAAAAACAGTACTTAGCAAGATTCCCATGGTCCAAAGGATGCATAGGCCTTCTAAACATTGACTACGTGTATAGGACAGTGATTATGGAACTCCTTACATGTTTATCCACCAGATGAAGAAAATAAGTCTATGGCAACATATTTGTTAGGATTAACAGAAGCAGGATGGAAGCAGACATGGAAATCAAACCAGAACTGAATAAAGAATAGGCAGCAGCAGAAAGCAGATGCATAGCTAGGATGGGCCAAAAGGGGCAACCACCCCAGGCACAAAGTGTTAGGGGGCACAATCAGGTCTTCAGTGCATTACTGGCATTTGTGTAGTTGTGGTCTGAAATGAAGCACTTCAGTGCTCTGTGTGTGAGGTAAGCTGTTGCATCCCTTTGTTGCAAATGTAGATGTGGAGTCTGAAGTTTGCAAGATGACCATTTTGGAATTCAGTGCAGTGGAAAAGAATGAGATGTGGGCCATTCCCTTCTCTACTGGCAGACATGTTTGCACTGCCAGAGCATTTTCCAGATGTGAATTTTAGCTGCGCAATGCAACATTCAGTCAGGTGGTGGTGCGAAACTCAGCTGCATAATGCTGCTGCCCCTTTGGCTAAATGCTTATAAACGTGTACTTTTCAGGGTATTCTGGCTGCAATGCTGTACATCCTCTTTTCAGATATACCCCTCCTTCTATGTCTGAGTCCTGTGATTGTGATACAGTACACCAAGTGTATCACTGCAGTGAATGAGCTGCTAAACACTACGTCTGTGACACAGCACTCTGAGTATATAACTGCCATGGATAAACACAACTCTACTGCTCACAACACCATTAATTCAAATGTATGGTACACTGAATGTATATTGAAATCAGTGCAGTTCTGTCTATAAATGAAGCATCTCTAGCACTTCAGCTAAGACACTCAGCATCCTGCATCTAGTACGCAAAACAGACTACCTCTGAATCTGGCTTCATATTACTTTAAGGAATCGGGTAAAACACATGTTAAAATCGTTTGCCCCCAGGTGCTTCTTCTTTGGAGAAAGAAAAGTTCAGGTGCTGATTTTCCTTTATTAATTTAACATATTAATGAGTAAGTAATCAGCACTTCTGCACAAGAAGTAAAGCTTGTTTATACTATGAGTACTAACAGTAGTATCTGTTGTACTGTATCATGTACTGCCTCATACTTAAGCCCAAAATTGTACAATACAGCAATCAACAATAAGCTTAAACTGCCCTCATACTATGCCACCAAGCTAGCTTTGAAATATATCACTTTTCCATGAGGTTTTACTGCTCCATCAAGCAAAAATTCAATCAACTGTTTCTGTTATCTCAGCAGCCTTGAAGACTATTATTATGTAACTGCCTAGACTCAAACTAGTGAAAGATATGCTGGTTCTGGAAGGGCTGGAAACATTCTGAAAAGAACAATAAACACATCTGTTCTCGTCAGCCAGAGAGCGCCAGATGGGCACTGGCTGAGATTACATCTGGCTAAGAAGAGACAGTAGTACCAGGTAGCAACATTAACAGCCAGCCAGCAACATTACAGCCTCAGACATGCA
Organism: Protopterus annectens; assembly: GCF_019279795.1. Classification (NCBI taxonomy): domain Eukaryota; kingdom Metazoa; phylum Chordata; order Ceratodontiformes; family Protopteridae; genus Protopterus; species Protopterus annectens. The sequence goes on from NC_056748.1 coordinate 548,262,455, forward strand.
GAATACAACAAATGGAGCAATGGCTTATTAACTCCATGCTTTACATTTGACAGAGACACCAATTTACAAGGTGGTGAAACAGAAATACAAATGAAATCTTGTGTTTAATGTTTCATGTTCTTTGTGGCCCTCTAACGGCCATACAATTTCCTGTATTCATAATTTTTTTAGCTGCATAACTGCCAGTTTATGTTTTAATAATGTTGAAAACTGCTCTGCTGATGCTTATGTATCTGTAGGGATGTTAACCACCCCCCCCCCCCCCCCGCCCGGGCCTCTTGTGAACACGAACAATGGACTGAGTGGGACTGCATAGTTACATAAATAAATATAAATGTTACAGACCTGCAGTAATTACTTTCATAGAGCAAACAGAGGGCATGCCACTCTGCTTTTCCTAAAGACTTTTGTTTTTTTTCTTGTATAGCACAATGACATTATGTTTTATTTTATTAATTATTTTACAGACTGTTTAGTGAATATCACGTCAAGTTCACAAGTTAGAACTTCAGCTCATCTCATTTGCTGAGGAATGAATCCTACAATCTACTTGTCTGTCTAAAAAACTGTGATGAATTATTAAGCATATCTGGCATTTCAAAATGTTCTCCTGCAATACTTAAATAACACAAACATTTTGTCAGATGCAAACTATATTCCTTTATTTCTTTAACTTACTGCTATGGCTCAGCCACCTGCTAGGTATAATCAGTATTTAGATATGTTCCAGTATCATTTGGACCCGATGAAAGAAAAAGACAAAGAATGAAGCGTAGTTAATGCACCTGTATAGCACTCAGCAACACAAAACAGGAACTGAAGAGGCATTGTACTCTATTGAAATGATTCTATTTTAAAGCTATACTTGAATAAAGTATCACTGTGCTACTGTGGAAACCAGAAAAAATGAAACGCCATCCTCCTTGACAGAAAACAGTCTGTTCCTTCCACAGACAGCAGCAGTGTTTATCAATTTCTGCCTGGAGACATTAATGTTGATCTGAATCAGAATTCAAAAAATAAAAATCAAATGCCATCAGAACAGATTTAGTATAAGGAAATGCCAAAATGAAAAAAGCGCCTCCATAGCAAAACTCTCAGCTCTCCAGAAAACATGTATTTTAAACACAGATATTTGTTTGCCCGTTATTTACAGTAAGTGCTACTCTAGCCAGGAGAGAACACTAGATAAAAGATGAATTATAACATCTACAGAGGATTCTAACCTTCACTACCAAATAAATCAGAATGTTCAGTCAGGCTGATGAGATGTGATGCAGCCTTGCTGTAGTGTTACAAATGGAGTGTTTTCTCCATCGTTGCACCCATTTGTGTGGTGGTGCCCCAATCCAGATTTTACATCAATAACTTTGAAAACTAGACCTTTCCATAGTTACATACAATGTTAGCTCAGCTTTACTGCACTAGCATGCCTTAAAAGTGATGTTGTTAGTGGGAATATAATTGTAGCCAACCTGTTAAGGAACACTATAGTGTTAGAGTTTGCAATGGGCCCTTGCCTTTCATTAGACTACACTGTAATATCATTTAAACAAGAAGGATGTGCAACTCTTACATCAGTTAGCAAAATCACCAGATTTCTTTTAGGTACTTCAAATGCCACAAAATGAAGCAGCAATGTGTCTATATTATAAACTAAATCATTTTGGGATATACAGTCTGGCAGTTAAGTAAAGAGGGTTAAGGCTTCATCCTGTAGTCCAGGGTTTGATTCTCTAATTCTTCATGTGCCTGCAGTACAACTCTGAACAAGTCTCTTGACCAGAAAGTGCTCCAAGACCTTCAGTGAAAACTGGCCTCATTAAGGTTAATAAATCAGAAATTGGCAAGTTAGAAAAGTACATACTAATAACTGATTTGCCAAAACTATTTTTACAGGTGTCACTTCTGTCCGCTGTGTCTCCAACTTGATGAGAGTGATAAAAAGGACAGAATGTGTAATAATGTATATGGCACTACTGCTTTATGTTTTAATTCAAGTACTAATTTTAGCAACCAAAGTGACAAATATTATTGCTCATATTTAGATAGGAGATGATGAGTCTTAACATCATGCAACTTTGCAGAAAATGCAATGTCATTTCCAGTTAAAGCTGACTTTTACCTCTGTGGTTATGTGATGTTGTTAGAACAGTTGAGTAGCAAACACATGGAGAGGGGCAGGTATTGTGCTTCTCTCTAAAAGCATTGCTTCCTTCATTCTCAGTTTCTTGTTAATACTTTTGTTGTGCACAGTTTCTTCAATTTGCACTTTTGTAAATGACTTTAGAAAAATGTGGATTGACTGGTGTTTGGGATCCAGGGTACTACATACATTGGGCTTTTGGAGAGACAGCATAGTGATAAACTATCCTTTGCCAAAATGGGGTGAGTCCTTCACTAAGACCTTAAACCTCCCATATTTTCATGAGGAATGCAGGACAGTAAGCTCTTCAGAAGGACAAAACAATACAAGTGCATGCTATCTGGGTGTCCTGTCTTTAAACATGAATGTATATTGAAGATTACATGTCCAGTATGCAGAATAACTCAGGCACAGTGTCAGTACATTCACTTTGCCCCCATGTTCTCCATCTGAATTTGGTTATATAAAAAATGTATATTGAGTTGTGCTTTGAAATGGTATAGAGCATATGCTGAAATGCAATATAATGTACAGACCTTTGCCTGCTGACATGAAAAGAGCTATGAGGGCCAAATCTAAAAACCATAACAATCACATCAGATGAGCAGGGATAGGCTGGAATACTATCACAGTGCTGCCAACAATTTATTAGCTTGACTGCCCTATACCCAGCAACTTCAGGACAGGTACATATGTTTGTGGTTTATCCAAACATTGAAACCTTGGCTCATTACTGGAGGCACTTTCGGACTCTGTGGAGATGTTAGCCATTCTTCATTCACAAGGACCACAGTCAGTTTGTTGTGTGTTTACTCAGAACTCCGTATTTTTTTTTCCTGCAAACAAGTGCTGCTGAGAGACAATACAAAATGACTGAGATTATACAGCTGTGGAACAAAAAAAATCTGCTGTAGAAACATCTGCTACTGCCCTAATTAGAAACATGTTTAGCAATAACTTCCTGCACCAGCATGCAGTCTTGTTTCTATAGTTGAACAAACTTCCCATGGCTAAGGAGGAAGAGAATATTAGATTACATGGCACGTTTCCTACTAAATTGTCACACACCACCTCACATTTTTTCAATGTCCTTTCACTTGTAGTTTCTTCCTTTCACTCTTTATTTTGTGACTCTGCAAGACCTCTCATAGTTCAAGCTGACACTTTTTGCAAGGGTCAGTATCTCCCATCCCACTTCGATATAATACATGGAAATAAATACATTAAATAAACTATAAAACAATGTCAAGGGAGAAAATTATTGTGTCTTTATTAAATAAACAGAAGGAACTATAGAGTAACAGGTGTGTAAGCGATATCCAAACACAAGGATTCCTGGAAGTGAAACATTCCTAATGTTTCCAGCTATAAGGGGTTTACTTCCTCAATGAACTTATTGCCGTAGTCCTGGGGTTTACTTCCTCAATGAACATATTGCTGTAGTCCTGCCCCTCAGAAACCATGTACGCACTCACAAGATCAGGAGGCTATTCATTACACTGTTGTCTTCTCAAACTAGAAAGGATAAGATCACCAGCTCAGTCTTCACCTGAGGAAGTGCAGGGAGGAAGATGAATGTGATTTTTGTTTTATGAAGCTGCAGGCAAAGGCTCAGGTGCACTTGTGGCCTATATTAGAAACAGAGACAGTGAAGTGCAGCATATTAAAAAAATAAAAGGTTAACACAGCCTGATCATCAGAAATGGGGGGCTTTAGTTACCAATATGAAAGATGTAAAGATTGTGCCCAACAACTATAGTACATTAGGGCCTATGCCACTGAACCACTTAGCAAAAGAATTCTGGACAAAGGCAAAAATAATGGGGGGGGGTGCAAAGGGCCAAAATCTATAAACTTAGAAGGTGAAAGAATTCTGGACAAAGGCAAAAGTAATGGTGCTGGGGGGAAGCAAAGCAAAGGGCCAAAATCTGTAAACTTAGAAGGTCGA
>NC_056748.1:548276548-548314048 GCF_019279795.1 Protopterus annectens
TTAAATATACATTCATAACAAAAAAGGCAAAATGGACAAGAACATTAATTCAGCCACCCCATCCTTTTTGATGTAGCCATAACTTTAATTATTTTATCATAAAACTAACAGGAAAGGTCTTTGAGGCAATGTGCAGCCCATAGTAATCACAAAGCCGAAACTAAAACAAAATCTGGCCGTGCCACTGCAGGGTCCAGAAACAATTGTAGTTGCCATACAAGCATTTTTCTAAAGTGATTGGAGAAAGGTGTGTGGATGGGAAAAGTCATTGAACACCTGCCTAAAATCAAGTCACCCTTTTACAAGCAAGGAAAATATGCACTGAGTCTTCTAAGCCCTGAAAATCAGGTCTAAAACAAATGCCTAGTTCTAAGGGGTGGTATATTAGAAAAGCTCTAATGGGTAATGTGTTTAGGAAGCATCTCCATAAAAATCTCTCCAATGAGGAAAGTGACACTAGTGTTGTGTTGTCTTCTTGACCTCATCCCATGTAATCTCCAGATGGAGTAGTTCGAGTATCCATCTACAGCATGGGAAAGTTCAAGAAGAGAGGTATACCATTCCTGTTGTGTGTTTGGCAATGGTGTTTGAGCTATTTTACATCTTAATATCATGGTGTGTACATCTCAATGTTATTTGTCTGGCCCCTATCAACTTATATTTATTTATTTATTGACATTTGTTAACCAGGTTAGTCCAGCTGGGCCAGGGGCCCATTTTCAGTGGTGACCCGTGGAGAAAAGCTCCAGAAATAATACAAGTAATTATGATATTTACAAAATATTAAAGCAGGGTCACAGAAATCTAGTACAAGTAAAAAAAAAATGTACACAGCAGTACAATGCACAGGTAAAATAACAGTTAACAAGGTCAATTTCCAAAAATTGAGAACAACAGTATATAGCATAGGCCAAATAATTAAAAGGTTTAGAGAATATCACAGAGTACAATATGAATGCAGTTTGCTAGTGCAAGAAGAGGGAGGAAAGACTTGATAGGGAAAAGCAGATAAGATGAGAAGAGAGGAGACAAGCTCAATTGGGGGTTTGACAAGGGCATGACCAAGTCTTCAGGAGAAAAGGTTTAAGTTCTTTCTTAGACAGGTGTTTATGCTGAATGCTTCATATGTTGAGAGGGAGTGAGTTGCAAACATGGGCTACTGGACATTTGTAAAGGGTCTTACCAATGTTTTTGTTGGGTTTGTATTACTGAAGGAGGTGTTTACTGGCAGTATGGCGGTGACGAGGGGGGTTACAGAAGGAGACTAAATTGGAGATGGAGGGACAGGATGAGGGTTCATATAGGACAGCGTGCACAATATGTAACTGGGGTATAACCAGCTGTTTGGAAAATTCTAGCCATTGGATTAACGTAAGGGCAAGACAGTGGTTTGATTTGTAAGGAATGTTGGTGGCAAATCTGGCAATTTTCTTATAAGTTTGCTCTAGTTTAGTGATAAGAGATGTTTGAACATGAGCAAGGACAGAGACAGGGTAGGAGTAGAGTCTGAGCGAGGGAGGGTTTGGATGAGGGTGACAGAAATTTTTGATTAGAAAAGAGAAATCCAAGTTTCTGGTGGGTCTTTTTTATACTTTGTTGAATACGAATATCAAATTTTAATTCGTCGTCAATGATAACTCCAAATAGTTTAGTATGGGGTTCAAGTTATTACTGTTGTTGAGAGAGGATATAGAGAAAGAGGCTTTGTGCTGGGCAAGTGTTTTAGGGAGGAAGAGGAGGAGTTTGTTTTTTTTTGGATATAATATGAGTTGGTTATCAGACAGCCAGGTTTCAACAGAGGAAAAGGTTTGCTGAGTGAGAGCTAGTAGAACAGGAATGTTGTGGGCAAAGGTAATGAGGGTGAAGTCATCAATGTACTGTACAAGTGTAGAGAGGTTGGTATCAGAGTGAAGCTTATTAGTGAATATATCAACAGGAGGGGGCCCAGAATTGATCCTTGGGGAACTCCAGTATTAACAGGGAGGAAAGGAGAGAGGACAGTTTGCCAGTAGATAGACTGCTGCCTGCTGGAGAGATAGCTAGAGAACCAGTTGATGGAGGAGGTTGAGAGATGTAGGTCTGAGAGTTTAGTTAGAAGTTTAGAATGACAGACAGTATCAATGGCCTTTGAAAGATTGAGGAAAAGATTGGAGATGAGGAAGTTATTGTCACGGGGCTTCAGCTATTATCTGGGTAAATGACAGTAATGTAGTAGAAGTGCTACGGTGGGGCCTAAAAATGTGTTGGGTAGGAGTGAGGAGACTGTTATCAAAAAGTTGTTCGAGTAGCTAAACATGGATACACTTTTCCAAGATTTTGGATAGGTCCACAAAGTGGACAAAAACAAAAGGACAGCTAAAAGTCCACTTATTTATTGATGTAGTAAATCCACTTTAAGTGCTTTCATAACAAGGTTTGTTTTTTCCACTTTTTGGATTTATCAGTTTGTTGTGGAACTTGTTTACAAGATTTTGGATAGGGAGGCCAGGACAGCAATTACTCTAAAGTTAGAAGGATCTGTAGAGTTGCTGCCTTTGTGAAGAGGGATAGTATAGAAGGATTTCCAAATGTCAAGGACCAGGGCTTCTGAGATGGAATGATTAATAAGAATAGAAATGGGGTAGGTGATGGATTGTGCAGCTATTTCTAGGAAATGAGGGGGTAGTTGGTCTGCTGAGAGTGAGCAGGGTTTAAGTTTGTTAAGGAGAGATTTAATTGTAATAACTGAGACTGGTTGGAAAGAAAAAGCACTGGGGAGTGTTTTGTTATGGGATAGTGTAGGTGTTGAGAGAGATGTACTGTTTTGTGTATTAAGTGTGAGGTTTTGAATAGTTTCTATGAAATAGTTGTTAAGAAGGGAGGCAGTTTCAGAACCAGTGTTGTTTGGAAAGGGGTTGGGAGTAGTGGGGTTACCTGGGTGGAGTAGGTTGTTGATGGTGGTCCAGAACTTTTGTCGATTTTTGTGTGGGCTACTTTGGTTTGAGGAAAAAAAAAGCTTTATGGAAAAAAAACTTTATGAAAAGGCATGTGCAATTTTATTTTCGTTATATTGATGATTTGATTTTTATTTGTGAAGGTGGTATAGAACAAGTAGACAAATTTTCGTCAGATATACATAGGAATCCCTTTGGTTTGGCATTTGATGGACTCCAGAAGGGCAACAGGGTGGTATATTTGGAACTTATTTTGGAAGGTACAGAAAAGGGGAATATTTCATCCAATATACATAGAAAGTTTGTGGACGGTAATCAGTATCTGCATGCTTCAAGTTGCCACCCTCCTCATGTGTTAGAGGCTTTACCCTATGGTGAGTTGGTCCATGTCTCTAGATTGTGTAGTGAAGTAAGTACTTTGGATAAAGAAATGAAGACAACAAATAATATGTTTTTACAGAGGGGCTATAAACCAAGTATTTTGAAATAAGTTCTTCTCTAAGCGTTCTTACTTATAACTTGTGTATACGATGGCTTACTAAGAAATAACTGAACAAGACATTTCAATGCAATGACTTACATGGCAAGCACACAGTTTCTCAGAGGGCTAAGGGCTTTGTTGGGACCAGAGACAAGAGAAAGTTTAAAAGAAGGATTTCAGAGTACTAAGTAAACTCTGGTGAGCAACTTCTCCTACCAGCCATACAAGCCAGCCAAAACCATCCCGTAATGGCTGGTAAAAGGCATCCTAAAAGGGAGAGGTCAACTGACCTTAAATGTTGCAAGACAGGAAACAGGAACATAGTATGAAGAAATAATACATGGTGTATTAGTGAAAAAACTCCTTTTTGAGGTGGCAAGAATAGGATTCCTCATTTCACATGATTGAGGACTGTTCCCAGAAACAGCAGGAAACAGGTGTCATTAATCTAGAAGTTTATGCAAGAGGAAAAAAATAAACTGAAAAAACATAGCTCAAAGACTTAAAAAAATTAATAAGTAAACCTTCTTTTGTAAAAGAAAGTTAAAAAGTGTACCAAAAAGATAAACGGTTACAGTCCTTTGTAAGGACAACCTCACATTCATTAGTCACAAAAGATGAAGTACCAAAGGGGACCCCAAAAATGATAATACCATGGCTAGAGAAGTCACTTCCTTGAACTGATTGGACAGCAGTAGGGGCATAGCCTTTCGACTTGGAAAGGTTAAGGGAAAGGCCGACTAGGGAAAAGGCAACGTTAAAGAAATGCAACAGCTTGGTTAAAACAAAAAGACATTTGGCTATAAGTGTCAAATTACTTGCATAGCAGAAAAAATGTGGAACTAAGATCCCTGCACATAAAAATTAATTAGGGGGTAAATATAATTGTGCTTGAACTTTACAAAAAATAGCTCTAATGACAAGGGTAAAAAAGTAACTGCAACGGGGACATCCCTGTTGAATACCATTCCTCATAAGAATAATGGAGCAAGTCCAACCATTGACAGGAAGAATTGTAGATGAGGAATAGATAGAAGAGATGCAGTTAGTAAACAAAGGGCCTAACCCAAATGCTTTTAAGATACCAAATAAAGTTTTATGTCCTACATTATCAAATGCCTTAGTTAAATCAAATGATATAATCAAAGAAGTTGGCGAAGTGGAAACCTAACAAAAAATGGATTTTAAAAGTAATAATACGTCAGTTAAGGGTTTCCTTGAAATGCCATACATCCCAGGATTTAAGAGAAAAAACATATGTAAAATAGATGACGTTGTAACACTTTACTGAAAATTTTGTAGTCTGAGTTGCAGAGGGAGATGGGGCATCAATTAGAGAGTACGTGGTGATCTCCCTTCTTCCATATACACTTTAAAGCTACTCTCAGGAAGTCCATGTGCTCAAAGCCAGTATGTAACTATTGGGTAACAGAACTTGGCAGGATAGCTGATCCTCAGAAAGGGAGAAGAAGAAATAGTAATTCAGTCCATCCACAACAAGAACACTATCCTTAGTTGACAGCAAGAAAATGGCCATACTGACCTCTTGCAAAGTAATGGGGGCATTAATGGCGGCTCGAAAAGAAGCTGACATAGGAGGAATGGGCCAGATGGTCTACTCTTCTACCTTCTCAGCATATAAGGAAGTTAGGTAATCATTCACAATGCCAGCTTTGTAATGAGACTCCACTCCATCCCCTCATAGCAGACTATCAATATAAGATTCCTTTCTGAGCATTTCCGTTTCAATATATGAGAGAAATTGCTCACCCTTTCCCTTAATGAATGTGCTAGATTCCATAACACTGTACAAATTCCAATGACATTACAGTCTTAGAGTTCCCTCAAGTGAGTACCGGCTTGCCCATCATTAATGGCCACTGAAGATCTAAAGTCTGTATATGCCGAACAGGAAGATTTCTGTAAGTGGGGGTAAAATAAGTTACTGATCCACCTGTATCATGCGATATACTTAGCATTAAATGTCATCCACCAGGGAGAGTAGGAGGGGTAAAGAGAACTCATTGAAAGGTGATCAGACCATAATTCCGTAATGACCTCCTGCCAAGCAGAGGAGGTCACCCAAGGGGCTGTGTATCAGGGCACTGCCCTGCCTCTAGGTGGGGAAAAGGATGGGCCAAAGGTAAATAAGAGTGCCTTATGGTCAGAGAAATTTAAAAGGGAAGAGGAAAAAATTAAATAAGAAAAGGTGGATAAAAAGCAGCAATAATCTATTCTAGTGTGAGTATCGCCATGAAAGTATATGAAGTCGTTGAATCTCCCAATCTGTAATGAGGCCAAGAGAAAAAGGTCAATGGAAATTTAAACATCTCTCTTCCAATATGGCAGTTAAAATTCCCACAAAAAATTAAAGGAAAATGTACCAAAAAAAAAAGACGTAAAGCTCTAAACAATTATATCTATGTGTGATATTTGTGAACTGAATGGAGATCAGAGCATGGGAGTTACCTAGAAACATTTTAATGTTCTTTCAGAATAACTCTGGTTGATGGAAATATCTTATGGTTACTTTTTAAGATAATAAAATTTGGCCAGCTTGATTGCTGTAAAGCAACCATGGTTTCCTGGCAGGCACCGGTTAAGTATAATAGGAAAAGCTAGGAGACTGTCGTAAAAAGGTGTACACTTCTGAAGAGTCTGAAGAATGTGCAAACCAGGAGGAGAATTAAAAAGAATAAATGATAAAAAGTAAGATTTACTTATGCACAGAGATTAAACAATGATGTAAAAAAATGCACTTAACATGTAGTGTAGGTAGAATGTTGTAAGGTCAATTTATAAATGCACTGCCGAACAAATTCTAGACAGATTAGTGTTTGGTGTTTTACACATATGGCATTTATGCCATAATTCAATTAAGTGGGAAAAAATGAAAAAACGCTGGGACATACAACGAAGAATATTAGCCAGGTTATAACTTATAGAAGTACCACTACTAAAAATAACATTAAATTCACAAACACACTGTTTACAAATTGATTTGTTACTTTTGCAGAGAACACTTATTTCCTATAACAATGATGATGCAGTGATGCACACCTTACAAGTGATTTTCAAATGCACATTTATACTGAACAGAATAATGCAAACAATGGTACAACTTCTGCACTGGCAGAGGCAGAGGATGTTGTGTTATACCGAACAACCACAATTATATTGCCAGTGGTAGAAGGGATTTGGTACAATTAAACAAATGCAAATCTGTCGAAAACAAATTCATCAAAGCAAATAAAGAAAATTTAAAAAATACAAAATGTTGAAAACAGTTTTGGTTAGGAACACACTTCCACCAAATACCTTTAATAAACTACCTTTGAGATGCAACACATCTGAAGGAAGTAACTTGACACTCAAAAATAACTGTATTTGGCACATTGAGCCCATCTTCATGTATTTCTCTTTGCATAGGCAAAAAAGAATCGAGTGATTACAATAAATAGTAAAAACACAAACAATGACCATATGTGTTATTCCAAGGAAGATTGCTAAAATGATTATATGTCACTCCATCACCGGCTCACTCAACTGGCATATACTACATTGACCACAAATGGTCTAAACTCAGTCAGTGAAAAAAGAAACACTGTTTTCTGCAGGTGGGCAAGCCCCCCCCCCCCCCATTATGGGAGATGAGGCTTGAACACTCTCTGCTAATTATGTATACCAATTCTAAGAAGACAAAACAGTGGAGAAAAGGCAAAATCCCTCTCTCCACTGCATAATGATTCCACAAAATAATTGCTGGCATCCTGCGATGAATTGGCAGTTTGATAAAACAATCTTCCTAACTAAATGTTCAGTGTAATGAATGTATGATGAAACACACTGAAACCATGAAGATATACACAGTAATTTATGAGGCAGAAAGGATATGTAAGTAACTTTTGCAAAAGTAAGAAAGTAGCCAAGACATTTTCCAGCAAATTAAAAAATAACTGAAATCTGAAAATGAGTAAAAAATGAGTTAAAAGTGAATTAAAAGTACTTCAAAAATGTATCACTGAACAAAGTAATTTGTTAAAGTCAGAAAAAGATCCCAGAATAACATTCTGCAGATGTGATTTCAAATGAGTTAACAGTCCAAGAAGACCAAGTTGTATAATTAATGCTGAATGTTATTATAATACATTCACAAGATCATATCTGTTTTATTGCACTAACAGATGTTGAAAACAGAATTATTTAAATGGGTAAACTATAAAAATAAAGCAATGCAAATGATTAGAAATGTGAAGGCTTCCTAAGTTCTGATTGAGTCCCAACATCAACCTACAGATTGTTGAGCAGACCATGCTGAACATCCTTTGCAATGAACAGTCAAGACATCAGCATCAGAACATCCCCAACAGCCCAGATATTAGCAGAGGAACATCGACAGTAACCTAGTAATAGATAACCAGGTGGTGCCTGAGAGCTGGCAAACATGTAGGTTAAGTGTGTTGTTTGCAGGGGATGGTGGTGAGCTGCACATTGGTATAGGACATCCTGCAGCAGAATGAAGAAGCCTGGATTACCAGTTTGAGTCCTGCAAAGCTCTGCCGTTTTTGTTTTGTTTTTTTCATTTTGCTACTAAATGGAGCCATTTGATAAAATGATTGCAATGCTGAAACAGCTGAAACAGCTGAAACAACACTTTAACTTTGTGCTTCCTGACTTTCTACTTTTCAGGCTGTGACTTTGCATACTGCTGAAGAGCTTCTGTGATGCTGCCTGCTTTGTTGTGTAATTTTTTTTTTTTTTGTGTGTTTCTACTAGTGGTCAGGAAGTGTGTTTCTTGCTGTGGTTTAGCAGAGTGCTTCCTCTGTGTTTCTCAATATGGCTTAAACAATGTTCCTCTTCCAATATCTGGGCTATTCCTGATGTTCTGCTGCTGACATCTTGACTGTTCATTGCACAGGACATTTGACATTGTCTGCTCGATGATCTGTCAGTCGATGTCCTGGATCGCTAAGTATGAAAATATGGCAAGTATTTGGAGGTCTCCTAACATACGTTATTTCACCTACAACTAAAGGAATCAGTGATGCTTCACAGTCTATGGACCTGAGCACTGAAGCCAGACTTATGAACTACAGTATCCATAGGAACAAACTGAGACACATGATGTGGGTTGTAGTTAAAAATGAAAGAAACTAAAATCCAAAATTAATGTAAAAATGACAAGGATGTCAAAGAAAGCCAGTCAAAATTCCCAAAATTAAAAAGGGAAAACTAAAAGGGAAATGTGAATGTAATACATTATCAATAAAAAGCAATTCAACCTACTCCCAAAAAATTATATTATAAATGCAGTCTTGTATGCAGGGACATATCTGACAAAAAAATGCACAAAGATTGCCTTTCTTATGCTTAAGGGTTTTAAACAAGAGTTAACGTTTAGGAAGCTGTAAAGAGAAGGGTACATTTGTACAAGGGTACAGGCCTATATTTTTAACAACAGCCTTGATATTTTTAGCATTAATCTGACCTGCCATCTAAGCAGGTACTACAAAAGTTATGGTTTGGTTATAATTCCAGACCATATTATATATGCATCCTTGTTCTTGCTTAATTTATGCAAGTTGGAGCAGGGTAGGCCTACAACTATAGCAGAATGTCACAGCTAAAATGTAGTGATGCTGCAAATGATACGTACTTCATAGTTATTGGGCATATCCACCCAGGATGTATGTGAAGACACAAGATGGCACAGCATAATACAGCCCTGTAACACAGCACTACACACCGATGACAGTCTTACACTTTTATAGCTTAACTAGGTAACAAGTTATACAAACACAGCATCACTGTATCACTATTACAGTTAGGATATTACCTACAACAACATATCAGTGTTGCACTCAAATTATGTCTCAAAATATTCTTTCAAGACAGAAGACCAAATAACAAAAATAAATTCAAAAATGAAAATCTGAAGAGTCAGTAGTGGTAGCCCTACTTTTGCAAGGTGCAGCAACAAAATATTGCATCATATTGTGCAGTCACAGCATTAGCTACAGGGAAAGGAAAACCACATCAACAAATTCCACTGTACTTGAGGATAACCAGGAGATTAGCAGCAGAGCATCATTAAGGGAAAAGCACTTTGACCACTAGTTATGCCACAAATGACATGTAGTACTTCACTGCACCACGAACCACGTGAGCACATATATAACACAACTCTTACCACAATTAACACCACAGCACAAAAGCAGATATTAGTAAAAGAGCCTTAATTTGAGTTCCACTTTGGGATGCAACAAAACTCATGACACAGGAAAATATTGTTACACTTTGTCACTGTCATTAAATTAGTAACACTGACAGAACATATCATTCCGGTATTTCTCTGCTCTAATGCATATACAAAACGCTTCAATTATAACAGCACAGTAGAGCATAAGAACATAATAATTAACCTTAGCAGCTATAAAATGTATATGTTATTTCCTCTCAAGCTGCTGCACACAAACACTCATGCTTAGGTTCAAAGTTCATCTTCAAATTTATTTTAGTGCTTAATTCCTAAGCACTGTTATACACTGAACTTGAGACAAAGTGTAAACATAATTAGTAAAAAAGTGAAATGCTATTGGTGCAATTGACCTATCAACGCAGTACAAAAATAAATTGCACTATCAAAAATAAGATAATTTAGATAAAAATGAGTTACAGATTAAAGAAAACAAAACCTTGCCCATTAGGGATCATTCTTCAGCAGAATTTCAGTGCATAAATGTCCAAGGAGTTTGATTAACATTCTCCTTGCTAAAGGAAAACAAATGACAATAATGTACAGACGCTGTTCTCAAGCCATGAAAAACAAATCTTTCTTCAGAAATAAGTTCATTGCCTTAACATCTTCAAACATCACCACTGCTCCTAAATGACAAACAATTAATAGTAAGTTCATTCAGTCATACAGTACTCAGGTGACTCAAAACCTGCCCATAAATACACAATAGGAAGATAACCCATAAATAACAAGGGACTGTAACAGCCAAGCAGTTCCAAAATAACTGAAAGAGGATCCATTAAAACTGTTAAAAGTTCTCCTAAACCCAGGTGTTAAAAAAACCTCCCAAACACTGCTGGCAAATTTTCCTGAACAATATACTACTTTTGTTTATTGATGATTTATAATCAGGCTTCCAAATGTCATCCAATGAACTCTCACACAAACATAAATACATACACACATACTGCCCACAAGTTTGTTCATCAACCAAAACAAAGCGCAGTTGGACTGCTTGATTTAAGCACATTACTCAGAAATAACAAAGGAGTACTTCCACAGTGGTGCAGCGGTAGCATTGTTGTCTCACAGCAAAAAGTTCAACCATTCAATTCTCGGCTTGGGTTGGGAGTGCCTTCTGTGTGGAGTCTGCATGCCCTCCCCACGGTCGAGTGGGCGTTCGAAAGACATGCGTTGAATGGGCGTGCTTTCGTTGAAGGTTGGGCGTCAGGCTGGCAACTCAACACCATAAAAAAAAAAAACAACTGCCGATCATTAGCGGACCGGAGCTCCACTGTGACGAACCCTAACCGGGAAAAGCCAAAAGACAAACAACAACAACTCAGAGATAACAAAGGCTTGAGTTCACTCATCAGGAAAATTCAAATATAGCCAGGAAAATTAAAGACACTGAATGGAAGAAGCATAGTTACTTGCAAATAGATACATTGTTGCGATGCTGGAGTAAGTGGAAACAAACTGGTCTAAAACTAAACCAGATGGGAGAAAAAGCAATTACAACTGTCCTTGCAGACTGACACCCTTATTTACTATAAAATCATGATCATCATCATCAATCTATATAATCACAGAGATAAGTGAAAATCTCCAAAAGTTTCAGGACCTACTATTGCACTAACAGAAACTCTGGTGCTGTGATTTTCAGTGAGAAACAGTAATCAAAAAGTTGCAGTGCACGCAAATGTGCTTAAGTTACAACCTCATCCACATTAGCTTTCTAAATGTAGAAAACCTGCAAAAACAAGTAAAATGCAACCAAAGCACATTGCAGAACAATAAGAATCCCAAGTTCAATATTCAAACAGTAAATAATGAATGCAAAAAAAAAAAAAATTAATGTTCTCATCCAGAAGTACTCATCTTTGGGCTACCCCTCTCAGTATTTTTTGCACATCTACACGCAGCTAACAACAGAAATACACTTCCGCTACTACCACAAGTGCAATATTGACAATCATCTTTCCTACTAAAAGGGCACAGATGTTTACACTTTCACCTGCTAAACTGGAAGTGTTTGCAAATAGGAATGTTAATCTGTAATCTGTACGAAGGTGGAACCTTCATAGTTAAGACTTACCGGGGACTGAAGAAGAAGAATTTTCCTTCCCTGCTGTGAAATGTTAAACTTTGTATATGTGATATAATAAAAAGAAATAAACATTAATTTCACATAATAAAAAAAAAGAAATCTAAGGAAATGACATGCTTTCCCCTACAGACCACAGTCCCCTTACCTTCTACCTTTGCAACATATTAACATGCACCGCACCCTATTCTGTGTTCCTTCACATGGACACAGCCATATTGATCACACTGTAATCCTTGCAGAACATGGCTTGGCATCACTAAGTAAGAGCACCGTCCATCCAAACCACTCCAAAACTGAAGACAACAGGGGCAAATTAAACAATCAGAGGGCAAACAGGAGGGAATAAGGCATTAAAAACAACATGATTCATGATACATAATGCATACAAAAGCATAAACTGTGCCCACTTCTGTGCAAAGAGCAAATATGTAGTGCATTTCTGTTACTGTTTGTGAGGCAGTACACTACACAATGGCACACACCAAGACCAATTTTGTCTGTATGAGCATAGGTATGTGTTAATAAAATCAAATGCTATATTAGGTACTAAAGGTCACTGTAAACAACTCACTGTGCTGTTCTAAAAATATCATACTAGTAGAATGTAGTTCAGCCTGAGGTCCCGCTTCACTGGCATGCATTTCTTACCTCATATGATGTGTTAGCTTTATCAGAAAAATAGAAACAGCAGTTTGTTTCTCTGATAACTTTGCCTTCTATCACTGTAACATGTTAATTTCTGTAGGTTCAGCTGATCTGAGAAGATTATTGTAATTTTTATTATATTTATTTCACCTGCATGTCTTCTCTCTGCATCTGTTCCAGCTCATGGATGAACAGCACTCCTTCATTTATCAAACAAATCAATCAACAAACCACATAAATAAAGACAGAAATAGCAAATGAAACATGTTCTATTATTCTTGTTCAAATTAAATGAATTTAATTTGCAGAATACTTCATTATGTAAATGCATCAAAAACCAAAGAAGCAAACGTACTGCCCTACCTATGCCACGCAGCTCAGTTTCTTGGACAGTACTTTCTGCAGCTGATAACTCTTACTACTACTCCATGTGGTAGCAACATATCCTTCTTGCCTGTAGTTAAAAACATTCCTCTATAGTTCTTTGCTATTTCTGTATACCCCATTCCTCTTGCATTTTCAGTATCCATCTTAACTTCTACTATTCTTGACAGAAACTTTGTTCTACAGCAAGATATTAACCTCCAGATTCAGATTCAGTGAAGTAAAACTCTTCATACTCTCAAAGGAAACTGGAACTATATCTCCACAAATTAATTTATCAAATCTCCTCAATCCTGGTGTAAATAACCTGCCTTCTCCAATATAGACAGCACTCCATTCTCACTGTTACATAATGTCACCCCTGTATTCTATAATTAACAAATGTTTTACTTGCTCAGCCTTTTTGAAATCAGAATGTCATTCTGTATGCATCCAATTTGTTATGTTGTTTGCTTACAAACTGTTTTATTATATTCACTTACCTGTAGTTAGTTTTTTTACCTCCTTTTTATGAAATGCTGTATGTTTGAATTAAATTTGTTGTATGTTTAGTATGCTTTCAAGCCGCTACATTTTATTAATTTGTTGATAATTACCTCTTTGTTATGTTTCCCAGGGTGAACCTGAAATAGGTCCTGATGAATTAGTCCTATCCCACTTAAATTTAAATAATAAATAAGTAAATGGAAACATGTGATATGACTTCCTCCATTCATTCTCAGACCTATCATTTGATAAGCAGATTACCCTTTCCTCAATGCAACTTCCAGTTTTCAATTGTTAAAAACTCACAACTCATGAGCAGCAGAAGCTTTCTTCAAGAACTTTCTACTACTGCCTTTTGCATATCTCTACTACTACCTGCTACAGAATGAAACAAGATGCAGTGTACATTTTGAAGTTAAGACACAATTACATCAAATCAATCAGTTGCGCATTTTACCACCAGGTATAAAAAATAAGTACAGTTCCAATGTGCTTTCTATAAGTGGTAAAACTGTTTCACAGTGGTATTATTTAACAGTTTTGCTACCACGTGGTTAGCTTTAGAGAGATTAACTGTAGACAGTTTTGATACATTTGGGAATACATGTTCAGTGAGTACTCACCATCGGTGACTGAGTTGACGTAGTATCTTCTGCCTTGTTCTGACATATAGCAGTGCCAGCCCTGTGGAAGAAGAGAGGAGCTATCATCTCCTGATATTGGGCTTGTAGTTCCAGGTTTCTGTCAAAACATATAAAAATGTCATTACAATCACCTTCTTTTGTAAACTGAAACTCAGTATTCATGCACATGCACACGCTTAACGATTAACTATAACATTTAAACTTAGCATCAGTTACTGATGTCCAATATGAAGAAATGTGCTGTAGCTGATAAAATGATAAGATGCACTGAAGCGAAGGAAACACACACAAGTGAGACATACATATACCCAAGACTGCAGGAAAAGCCAGATGGCTTGAAGCATATGTCAGTTCTGCTTGCATGACAAAAAATCACAGGTTCTCTAAGAGTCATCAACGGATGGTTCTGGAAAGCAGCTCGGATGCTACTTTTAAATTATGCTCCTTACACGTTAAGGCAAGCAGATGAAAGTGTTCATTAACTTAATATTTTAATTATTGCATTAACAGCATCTTTCCTCTTCTAGTGGCGCACTAACAGCTAGAATACATGTGCATGAAGAGACTCTAGAGCATTATTAAGGAGATGGGCTGCTACACTAGACAGCTAGGCTCGAGTACCATCAGCACCCACATACGTACTCTGTGACCCTCACCAAGCCCCTTTCTCTGTGCCTTACACTTATAAAGATCCTACAGTCATTGGAAGACTGCCAGATTAACAAAAATACAACTATGAAAATAAATTGCACATATGTTCTGACTTAATACTGTTTCTCTTCATTGTTCATTATACAAGCTGCTTAAAGCATGTTCTCCACAGATGATGCGCTTATGTTAAAAATGTGCTACCTGCATATGCACTATCCTTCACAAAACAAGTTTAATCTGAGGGTCTCATCATCAGTTCCAATCACCACTTGGGAGAACAAACATCCCAACAACAATTATCACAAGCTGGAGAGTTTGTTTTCCAAAGAACCATTTTACCACCAAGTTTCTATATATTTAATCAATCTATACATATCAGTTCAACACATAATTTATTCCACTGAGATCCATATACATTTTAATAAACACATGTGCCTTCATTTAAATATTACTTATTCTGTTATCTAACCACTTAACTACTCCTACAATGAAACATCACCAGGATATAACTACTTAAAAAAAATTGTATTCACTATCAAATATGCAGGATCAGAAAATTAATCACTGCAGGTGCTCACACATATAAAGCGTGTCACAGCTAATATGGTACAATATGGCAATCTTGCAGCCTGAAACAGACACAGTGAACTACAGAGTAACATAGCATGCTACACTCCTTACTGCACATGTGCTAGCACATGGACACACACACACACACACACACACACACACACACACACACACACACACACACACACACACACACACACACACACACACACACACACACACAGAAACACACAGGCCATTGTTCGTAGTCAAAGTGTGCAATTCAGAGCGCATTGATTGGAGGTACTTGTCAGAACCACACAGACTTCCACATAGACTTACACAACAATGTGCTAAAAGGCACAGAGAAAGGACATGCTAACTGTATAAAGATATGCAAAAGAAAAAAACAGTCCGCCTGCTGCATAATGGCATGAAATGAACTTTTGGGAAAGCAGGTTGCAAATCATTACTAACAAGTTAACAGGCACAAAGTGATGCAGATGACTGTGTCTGAGTATATAGGCAAGAAGTGTGCTAAAATTTGTACCACAGCAAGGGTAAAACTGCAGAAGTAGCTATTCTATGGCAGCATTTACTTAGTTAAAGCTATCACTCAGAGGTATCACATATCAACACTGCCAGCAAATGTGGTATAACCAAAAAGTTACACTGTACCAGCTAACAGACCAACAGGTACTGTACTGTACTGCTTTATTGCAGCTGTTAATCTATCACCTTTCTGAGATAAAGTGGGGACACACTGGGTGTCTCATCATAGGCATCAGCATGTAAAATGAAAAAGATGTTCCTTTATAAACTGTGCAATATGTGGACAGCCAAATATGCCTTCCTAACATGGAAGGAGACAGGCACTACCATGCATGGGTTTTATGATATGGCTCACCTCCCGAAAGTACTGGGAGCTGTACACTGCATCCATGTGGCAATAACAGTCCAACTTGATGTACACAAATAATGATACTTACATAGGAAGGGTAACCATTCCATCATTTGTCAGATAACACAGACATACATAGCTTTGTTAGCTGGTATCCTGGGTAATCCCCAGATTGCACTTGTACCCAATAAGCTAATCTTCTGAGATGATGACTGCAACCTCTACCAGTCTGCACCCAGTGCATCATCAGTTCTGCCTTTCTCTAGCTATGCTACTGTGGGTAGTGTGCAATGCAAAGGGAACCACAACCAATATGTCTGCACAATTCCCTAGCGCTGTCCACAATTCTCAAATGCTACTGTGGGTAGTGTGCAATGCACAGGGAACCACAACCCATGTGTCTGCACAATTCCCTAGCACTGCCCACGATTCTTATATGCTACTGTGGGTAGTGTGCAATGCACAGGGAATGACAACCCATGTGTCTACACAATTCCCTAGCACTTCCCATGATTCTGATATGCTAGTGTGGGTAGACAGCAATGCACAGGGAACCACAACCCATGTGTCTGCACAATTCCTTAGCACTGCCCATGATTTCACATATACCAGACAAGGTATTATGTATCATAGCTTCTTACAAACAGGCATCCTATAATGACATCTAGTGCAAAAGTGCAGACAAACAGGTGTACCCACACATTGAAAATCACATTAAGTACATATACACGTGAAACTCATCCATTTCTCTATTTCAATGTATCTAATGTGTTGTAGGTGATGCAAGATACCCGTACACCCTGGTTCATGATATTCATATAACATAAAAAGCATAACAGAACATCAACATAACATTTCACATGGCCTAACCATGAATATGGTGCAGCATGTGCTTTGTCTGCTGAAAATCCTGGTTCTGCCATCTAGGCATGCTAGGTATGTCTGGAGGCCACTGCATTACATCTCTGTAACAGCCCATCTGCCATGTAGAGTAAGCTACATGTACCACAATATGATGTTAAGGAAGCAAATGGTCCAGCCATCATTACCAGTACCCTCCCCACCAATAATAGCACAGTCCATCACAAGCACCAGTTCAACATCCACAGAAGTAATATTGATAGCAATGGACATTTAGTCATTTTTCCACAACACACAGCTCCAGGCATCATTATGCAAAGCATATGCCAGGGCAGGCAAAAAAAGTAACATTTAGTGCCAGTATGGCCCTTGGCATATACAGTGGCAGTGTTATGTCAGACAAAACAACATCATCCACACAGTGTTCTCTACAGGCTACCTGAGGTAGTGTGTGGTCAAGTCTCAGTGCGCATTTCAACATATACCACAAAGGTAGAACAGTACTGAAGGTCACAGCGCTGGGACTACTGGTGCTTGGAGCTAGAAATGTGGGCCATTGTGAAGGATATCCATGTCATTGCTGACTTTCTCTATTAACTGGAAGGGGAAGCCAGTATACAATTCTGTCTTTTTAATTTCTCCAAGTCTTTTGAGTTTCTAATACCATGACAGGAATGGACCCCATTCCTAAGTCAAAGTATGATTAAAGTTCATGAAATTAGTATTGTTTCAATCTTTGATGTCTGCCAGTAGTGCTCTTCACAGCACCCACAATGTGCCCAGTAATGACTCCTTCTGCAGTTCATATGGAGTTACATGTATTGGTAACATCCAAATACGATTGCAAATTATTTTTTTATAAAACCCGTTGCTCCTACTACTATTGGAACTGTCTGGGAATCTTTCTTCCACAATGCTCTCATTTCTGCCTGCAGATGCTGATATTTTATGAATTTTTGTCTCTCTCTATGCAAGACACTGTAGTCACTGGGTGTGGCAATTTCAATGATTAATGCTACTTTTGTCTTCTTTTCTTGGACCACTATATCCAGTTTTCTAGCATCTATCTTATGGACTGTTGGTAATGGGTGATCCCATGTGATATAAACTTCAACATTTTCTATGATGTTTTGTGACTCATGTTTCCACTGTTTTTCAGCCACTTCATTACCATAATGTCTGCACAATCCCCAATGCAACAGTCTCGCCACATTATTATGCCTTCCAGTATACAGTCCGTCTGCCATTAGTGTGTCGCAACATTTGTCTGTTTCTCTCACATGTTCAATGGACTTTGTAAACCAGAGTGTACATAGCCCACTATCTTGGGCTGCCAATATTAACCTTTCATTTCTTGGTTTGAATTCACCTCTCCTTAACCATTCCTGCATTCATTCCTGATCAACATGAGGTTCTTCCAGAAGTTTTCTATACTTGCAACTATATTTATGTTTTTTACACATTTCTTGCCTTCTCATCTGGTTCTTCACCTTATATTCTTTCTTTTTTTGGCACATTCAGTTGCTGACTGGTTTTTATCTACTTCTGGTTTGATTTCTGTTCCTGCTTGACATTGATATGTTTCTGCTAAATTAAGCACAGAAGTCATCTTTGATTTATTCTCCTCATATTTCAAAAGTTTCACTACATTTGGATCTTGCGAGGTCAGTAGACATGTGTGGAGTCCCACGATTGCAGATCTATACATGTAATCAGTTTCAAGGAGGCCCATCCCACCTTCGGAATGGAGAATATATAATCTTGGTATACACTGATTTTTAGAAATCATTTGGTGAGCATGCAGCATCCTTCTTGTTTTAATATCTAATTTATCTAACACTTTTGGGACTAGTCAATCACTCCAAAACTGTAAGTTAGGACAGGAAGAGCAAACTGATTTATAGCTTGGATCTTGTTCCTAGATGTCAATGCTGTTCTCAGGATTAATTTAAGTATTCCTTACTGAGTTTTATTTGCATTTGTTCATGTTTTATTATTGATCCTTCATCAACTCCCAAATATTTACACACTCCCTCTTGCTCAAGTTCTTTTATATCACATTCTTGTCCCAAGCTGATGTTTTCCTGGTGTTGCAGTTTTCCTGCTTTAAAGGTTGCTTTTACACATTTATCAAGACCAAATGACATTCTAATATCATCTGAAAAAGTTTTGACAACTTGTAGCTGTGCTTTCAGTTCCTCATCTGATGAGCTATACAGTTTTAAATCATCGACAAAGAGAAGATGAGAAGTCATTAGACTGTTGTTTTCTAGAAGCCAAATTATAGCCATAGCCTAAGCTGTTAAGTAAACATCTTAATGGATTAATGGCAAGGCAGAATAGCAACGGTGACAGAGTCACCCTAGAACTAGAGCCTCAAGAACAAGAGCACACTCAAGCAAATCTGCAGTCTGCGGCTACCACTATACAGTATAAGAAGGAATCAGTACTGCAAACTAAACAAGGATATGCATTTTGAGCCTCAAGAGCAGGGTCAGTCCACCCAGGCATTCTACATGTATGTTTTATGAGAGTGAAACTATTACATTAGCAATATTTCTTAGTAGTTCTCAGCTTGCCCCCCCCCAAGCTAGTACTGTAATCCTAACTGTCCAATAGACAGTATACATTTAATTCAGATCCCTGTGACTAAATTAACCATCAAGCAGCCCTCTCAGTGCTTTCTGCCTTAGTTTGTGTCACTTGGAGGCCCACCTGTTTATTTGCATCTCTATACATTCCCCTTCATTGCTAATGTATCTCCCTACTCTAATCTGTGCACAAACTGGTTACTAATCAGCAAGTCAATGTGAAGACACACTCCCATCTGTAATAAACTTTGCTGTCTCTTCTCTCCTTCACTTTACTGGTAGCTTGAATTATTACTTGCCCCCTCTGAGGCCTTCACTGATTTCCATTGATTGCCTCTCTGGTTTCTTTGCATTCCACCTGGTTTACACCCATTGTGCTATCTCCCTCCCCCAATACTAAGTCTATACTAGAATCCTGCTGAGCATGGAGCCATCTTTAAATTTCTAGTCTCCCACCAGGACACAAGTGCTCTTCAGCAATTACATTCTGCTTGCTGGTAAGCCATTAGACCTCAGGAATTTGTTTAAAGTGTTCAGATTTGTAAAGTAATACTTGCTTTTTTCTCTTGTCTTGGTGGGTTCTGCCCCACTCCGTTCGCCCTCGCTAATGCTCAGGCTCTCTCCGCTCCCCTGCCCCCTATTCTCTCCCGCCCCCAATACCTCTACATTTATAGTAATCAAAGCCACACCCACAGCTCACCCTCCCATCACCTCCACCAATCACAGCTCCTCAAGTCATCTCACATTATACCACACCAACTTGCTCCACACAAAATACTCCCAATCACTCTCATTCCCACCATGCATTTTTACATCACCCACACTACTTCCCCATCCACATATAGTGCAACCCTATAATTCCTGTACAGACCCCCCACCTAGAACCAACTTAAACTTTATAACCATGACTATCACACAACTAAGTCTAGTCTGTCTTCTCATAATTCTTTACAACACCACAAGTTATCACTCTAGCAATATCCCTAAACTTAGTAGCACAACACTACATTATGCACTCTCATATACAGACACCACACATTATAATAATATCTGCCCACAATTGTTAAAGAACTACATAATGGACCAGTTCAGAACTAAACACATATGCTCTCATTCCTACTCCAAAAAAACGTAATACTTTCTCACACTCCTCATCAAACTCCAACATCTGTATCACCATTTTAACACCAGGCTCACCATAAGTGGGGATATCCACCCCAACCCAGGCCCAAATCCATCCTGTCCAACACAAACTGCTCCAACACAAATGTCTGAGCATAACACCCCCACTTTCTTCATCCCTGGGCAAATCAACAACAGCAGCAAAACCAACCATCTTTTAATGCTAAATATTAATATTAGAAGTATTAAAAATAAAATACCTGAACTCCAGGCCACAATAGCACACTACTCCCCAGACATAGTTGCGTCAACAGAAACCTGGCTAAATAAAAACATAGCTAACTCAGAAGTTCTCCCTACTGGCTACAATAGCATTAGTCAAGACAGACCACTTCGTAAAGGGGGTGGAACTGCCTTACTGTATAAGTCCAACTTAACTACGTCAATTACCAAACTCTTACCCCTTCCCCAATAATTGGGACATACTTATCTTACAACTTCAACTTCACCCTAAAACGGTCATCACCACAATTGAGATCTATATTCCACCTGGTAACACACCTGCTAGCCTTGAAGACTTCTTATCCTGGTGTTCTTCCACATACTCACAAGAAACCCTTATTCTGGGGGAATTCAACCTAGATTGGTTCACCTGTATATCAGAACCACCAAGTAATCTAATAAATCTCCATGGCTACCAGCAGCTAGTCCAAATTCCAACTAGATGTGATAAAAAATCTAAAAGGGAATCCATCCTTGACTGAGTCCTAACTAACAACCCCACATTGTACCCTCACATAGGCAGTCTTCCAGATACCTTAAGTGACCACAACATAATATACTTTATACATAGTAGAACAAGCATATGCAAAACCACTAACTATATATCTACTGGAAACACAAAAAAAATTCTCTCCTGAGGTCCTCAACACTTTACTCTGTAACTGTGGCTGGACCCCCCTAAAAACCCTCCCACTTGACCAGGCTGTAGCATATTTCAAAAAAAACATTTCTACAACACCTAGACACTGTCGCTCCATTGCGCAAAATCAAGGTTAGAACTTCTACAAACCCCTGGTTCAGTAAAGAAACCAAACAAATCCTCAAGTCCAGAGACACTGCCTGGCTTTACTATCAAAAAAACAAAGAAACACAAAGCCTAACTATGTACCAAGAACTGCGCAACTGTGCAAAAAAATGCATTAGGCTGGACAAAAAATCCTACTACACAACATTACAAACTAAATACCAACACAACCCCCCAAAATTTTGGAAAAATGTAAACCAGCTACTAAAATCCACCCAAAAGGCTACCCCCAAACCAACCACCCCTGACACTAAAGTTCCCATCGAAACACAATTCAACTCCCACTTTGTGAACTCTATTTTATCCTTAGTATCACAGGACAGTTCCAACCTCACTATCGCCCCCAACACAAATAACACTAATACAAGCTTTACCCTCAAAACAGTTTCCACCACTTCAATCAAAAGCATGCTCTCCAAACTAAAAACCTCATCAACAGCAGCCGACCTACTCCCCAGCTATTTCTTGAAACTCACAGCAGATACTATTGCTATCCCAGTCTCCACTCTCATAAACAGATCAATTGTTGAAAACTATGTGCCCAAACTCTGGAAAATATCCTATGTTACACCCATACATAAAGGTGGGACCTCCACTGAACTTAATAACTACAGACCCATTGCTTTACTCTCCCCCCTGGCCAAAATCCTAGAAAAATGCATCCATACCCAGATGCTTAACTATCCCCTAGACAGCAACATCCTGTCACCTACTCAGCATGGTTTCAGACCTGCCCATAGTACCACTACAGCCCTCCTCTGCTTCACAGACAGTAAACTGTCTCAAAAATGAGGGCCTACAGGTGTCAACTCTTTTTTTTGGATATGTCCAAAGCATTTGACACATTCTCACACCAAATCCTGCTAAACAAACTAAACTAATATCACCTATCAAATTCCACTCTTACCTGGTTCCAAAGCTACTTAACTGACAGATACCAAGCTGTGAAATGGGAAAATTCTCTCTCCTCAGCTGCCCATAACTATAGGAGTCCCACAGGGTTCTATCTTAGGACCACTACTATTCACAGTCTTCACAAATGACCTCCATATCTCCACACAGCATGCATCTATCATTCAGAATGCAGATTACACTACCTTAATCTGTGCTGCACTGAACATTACCACCCTCCTGCAAACAACTCAACTAGCATTCTCTGACGTTGAAAACTGCCTTACCAAAGCCCAACTTATCCTCAATCCAAAGAAAACTCAGCTTATGATTATAACCAGTTCTAAAAAAAACACTGATAACAGTCAATTCACTATCTACTCCACAAATGCTACTCCAACCGCTCCAGTGGCACAGGCTAAGCTATTGGGAATAACCATAGACTCCCACCTAAAATTTGACAGTCATCTCAACTTAACTATTAAAAAAGTACATGTCAAACTGGGATCACTCTACCGTACCAAACCATTTCTTGCCAACAACACAAAATCAGCCATTGTTCGCTCACAACTTCTATCCACCCGACTCTATGCATCTCCCATTCTGACTAATCTCAACAAAACTGAACTAAGTAAAATGGAAGCCTGCTATAACAGAATTGCCCACTTTGCTGCAAATCACTCATATAGAACTAATCACTGTACTGCTTTGAGACAGCTCCACTGGCTTGAACTTCCCAACCTCCTAACCTACAATCAGCTCTGCCTCTGTCATTCTATCTATTACCTCCCCAATAAGTGTCCTGCCCTCAAAAACCTAGTACAACATCACTCAGCCAAAAGGCCTCTTAGATCATCAAGCAAACTACTACTAGAAGTCACCAACAGCTACAATAGCTTTGGAGATGCACTATATAGTAGTTCAGTGGCTAAAAAATGGAACTCTGTCCCCACTAGCATTCAAAACACATCATCCAAAGCCTCCTTTAAAGACCTCATCAGACAACATCTCAAGCAAAGTTGGCAGTGCCATGATTGCTCCCCAGGCTAGTGAAAGCGGATAAGGTATACATACTAAATCTAGAGTACTTAATAATAGTTTTTCAACCTTACTTACAAACACTGGCTAATCTACAATGTATGTACTGTACCTGTGTACTATGTACGTATTCTACCTATGTTCCAAATTTCAGCTGTACACCACAAATCTATTAATTACTTTTATTTTTAAATTAATATATTTTTATTTGTTCACTCCACTGTAACTGTTGATGTGCCGCATACCACCATAAAAACATGTCTTTTGTAATTTGTGTGTATACTGATCATGTCTAAATAATTAAATGTATCTGTAATTTTTCTTTGTGGAGCTTTTCTCCCCGGGCCTCTGCTGAAAAAGGGCCTATTTGGCTCAGACACCCCTGGTTAACAAATGTAAAATAAAAATTAAAAAAATATATAGAATATCCCCTTTTGAATTTGTATCCCTGGGATAATAATCTGTCCTTTATTATGGCTTAATTATAAAGTGGTCTGCCATTATTCCACGGTTACTGTAATGTAGTCAATCCAAGGCATATCTTATATATTTTTAAGGACTCTTTTATCCATGAATGTGGGATACTATAAAATGCTTTTTTGAAGTCAGTCCATGCTATACTTAGATTCTTCCCCTTTTTACAGTTCTCCACAATAACTTTATTTAACAACAAATGATCCTTCTATAGGACTTTCTTTTATTTCCCTTTTGTTCTACTGCCATAATTGCTTTTTCTTCTAAATGCAAAGCAACTGCAATTTTGCAGTGTATACACTGCAATAATGGATAATGTCAGCATCACTATGAATCCTAGTAGTTTGACCCCCTGAGATCGATGGGCACAGCTGGCCTAGATAACCTTGGAGGACATAGACATGACAGCATTATTAAAACACAATCTGTATGGGGTGTGCACAAGGTACCCCCATGTGGTCTCCACCCTGTGGCTCTGCAGTGTGACCACACCTGGTGGCTGGTGGGGTATGATGATACCTCAACCCTGGCAGATGCAGACTGTTTCCTGTGATGGATATCCCATGTCACCACCACATATTTGCACACTTCTCCAACTATGGAAAAACTAAAATATAGGAAGCTAATGATGGCACCAATGCATGAATATGGCCATAGATGCAATGTGTGCTATCACAGGCTTTATGTCACCATTGTAGCATTATTCCAAGACTCTGTTGTCTCATACAAGCTCTGAGTTACATCATCCTGGAAACAATGCACCGCACCACTCATCTCCAGATCAATGTGTGCAGAAATGGACTGGGCCCAGACTACATCTCTGCACATCTGCTCATTGATGCTTAGAGCTATCTGCATAACTGAGGCCAGCTGTGACAGTGGTCACCACTATGAGTGACTGTCCAAACAGTTGGTATCTGCATACCAGATGTTGTACAATGGTAAGCTGCCACATTTCCACAGATAGTAGTGGCAAAACTTTCACTCACAGGAGACAGCCATACACTGTATCCTGCACTGTGGCCAGCACAGTGTTAGCCTGTGTAATGGGAGCATGGCCATCACAATGAGCAATAATGCAATGTGTCCTAGGAATGTGAATTGATTTTTGCATCAGCAGCAACATCAGATCCTATTCAAGAGACAAATTTCAGCCTACTGTCCTGGCCTATCCTGCATAGCTGTCACTGCAGCAGTCATCCATCTTATGCATACATAAGGCATGAAATATCAGATTAACACTGACCACCCAACAAACAGTGATGTCCTGTGGTGTTCACACAAGGTATAGTTGGTTGTGTGTTGCCATTTATTGAGTAGGTACCTATTCTGACAGCCCTCTAAGTATGAGCACATGGAGTACTTACAGAACACACAGGCAGTGGTCAGTGAGTACTCCTTGTTGTCTGTTTAGGCAGAGTCATGTGTAATGCATGTAGCATTTCTACTAAACTGGCTGGTCTTTATGTGAGATACATGGCATCTAGCCACTCCCCAAAACCATGTCCATGTTTAGTGGCAAGATAAGCATTGCTTTTTGATTTCCATACATCTGTGAGGGTTGCAGTAGGAGATGACCCCCCCCCACACTAGCTAAAGTCTTTTCCACTGCTATGGTATGTGACTTCTACAATGCTCACCTTATCCTTCACATTGCATTGCTGTGCAATTCCTCCCAGTGAAGACACTGACATCATGAACTAATGTATCCCATGTATGATCCTGTAGAGTCTAGTGGGTATTTCTCTGTCAAAAAGGCATTGTACATGGGTCCTGAGTGCATGCAATGGGACTTCTCTCTCAGTAGGAATGGACTTGTGTAACTTCTTCTGTCTCTTGCCTTTAAAGGAAAAAGCAGAAACCAAGGAAGACATTAGATGATGTAACTGGGCAGGTAATGAATGGGGACAGTAAGGTACTAACATCACATATATGTTCCCCTGGCTAATCAGTACAACACATCATTGTACATGGCTAGGTAGATGGTGAGGCCATACATAAGACAGAGACTGGAATATCCCACTGGTTAGCAATGCGTGTAGTGGCAGGGGTGGATACATGCAGGGATATGGTTGTGTAATGTGACACAGGGTACACTGGGAACTGTAGATGATGGGGTTTCCCCTGACTCATATGACAGAAGGCATGGTGGCACACAAGGGAATGGATATCATACTAGGGGTAATACATGTGAAGGTCCGTGGCAGGTGAACCTATGGTAGACAAGCACACCACATGAAGGGCAAGCAGGAGGGTGAACAGCAGTCCTTAGGTTGGCTAAAACTCTCCACAGAAGACTAGGAAAATCTATATCACTAATGCAACCCATATATTCAGTAGGGTTATCACTGCTTAGTTTTACGAAGGAGCACAGAGGTACACAAGAATGGTGTAACTCTGTGACAAATTTGAGGTGGAAGTAGTAGAGGTCCTGCAGCAATGGAGGTCTAGACATGCATAACCTATACAGTCTACAGCTACAACACTAGTGCCATTGCAGCTACATTACTGTTCTAACACACCATTCACAGATTCCTAGTCGCATGCATAGACATTGTTCCAGCACTCTTTACCACAGCACTATAAACAACTATGTACCATCTAGGGCTTGGTCCTGTGGAAGCTGCCATTATGCTGTCAAACATTGCTCCAAGGTCCTCAGAAAAGTTTCCTGCTCTTGCTTTCCTGTTGCATGTTTTCGCATCATACGTGGCTAATCAACTGAAAAATGCTAACATATAACAGTTTGCCCTGTATATATATGCTAATGGAGCTAGATTCTGCCAGTATCTATGAATCGCTGTTTCACAGACCTGCTTCACATCACCTACATATAGTGTATGCCTACTTGGCAGGCAGCTGAGCATATGCACATGCCATTCTATGTTGCACTGATAATGGTATAAAGTCTCACATAGGGTATAACATCAAGTCTTCCATTTTGTATTGTAGTAGGTTTGTAGTGAAGCAGCCAATGGTGTTGTCCCAAAGGAGATGCCTGCTTGGTATAGTAAAAAGACCAAAATTATGCAATTTCACCAAATCAGTCATTCAGTTCAGGGAGTGGCTGTTGAGACTTATGTAGGTCCATTCCATAAGGTGAATGACGGTTGTGACCTGACAGACCAGCTGTCCTGAATGATTAGCATTCGATGTAACAGTGAGGATTCAGGTGCCAGTATGATGATGCACATTACCAGCTCCTAAAATCTTCCAATGCAGGTACCAGTTTGATGATGTACTCTGCCAGAACCCTAAGACCTCCCAATGCAGGTAACAGTATGATGATGTACACTGGCAGCACCCTAAGATCTCCCAATGCAGGTACCAGTATGATGATGTACACTGCATGCACCCTAATATCTCCAAATGCAGGTAAAAGTATGATGATGTACACTGCCAGCACCCTAAGATCTCCCAATGCAAGTACCAATATTATGATATACACTGCCAGCACCCTAAGATTTCCCAGTGTAGGTACTAGTATGATGATGTACACTGCCAGCACCCTAAAATTACCCAATGCAGGTAATAGTATGATGATGTACACTACCAGCACCCTAAGATCTCCCAGTGCAGGTACCAGTATGACGATGTACACGGCCAGCACCCTAAGATTTCCCAATGTATGTACTAGTATGATGATGTACACTGCCAGCACCCTAAAATTACCCAATGCAGGTACCAGTATGATGATGTACACTGCATGCACCCTAAGATCTCCAAATGCAGGTAAAAGTATGATGATGTACACTGCCAGCACCCTAAGATCTCCCAGTGCAAGTACCAGTATGAAGATGTACACGGCCAGCACCCTAAAATCTCCCAATACAGGTACCAGTATGATGATGGACACTGCCAGCACCCTAAGATCTCCCAATGCATGTACCAGTATGACGATATGCACTGCTTGTACCCTAAGATCTCCCAATGCAGGTATCAGTATGACGATGTACACGGCCAGCACCCTAAGATTTCCCAATGTATGTACTAGTATGATGATGTAAACTGCAGCACCCTAAGATCTCTTAATGCAGGTACCAGTATGATGATGTGGACTGCAACATCCTATGATATCCTAAATGCAGGTACCAGTATGACGATGTACACTGCCAGCACCCTAAGATCTCCCAGTGCAGGTACCAGTATGACGATGTACACGGCCAGCACCCTAAGATTTCCCAATGTATGTACTAGTATGATGATGTAAACTGCAGCACCCTAAGATCTCTTAATGCAGGTACCAGTATGATGATGTGGACTGCACCATCCTATGATATCCTAAATGCAGGTACCAGTATGACGATGTACACTGCCAGCACCCTAAGATCTCCCAATGCAGGTACCGGTATGATGATGTACACTGCCTGCACCCTAAGATCTCCCAGTGCAGGTACCACTATGAAGATGTACACTGCAGTACCCTAAAATCTCCTAAATGCAGGTACCAGTATGATGATGTACACTGCCTGCACCCTAAGATCACCCAGTGCAGGTACCAGTATGATGATGTACACTGCCAGCACCCTAAGACCTCCCAATGCAGGTAGCAGTATGATGATGTTCACTGCCAGCACCCTAAGATCTCTCAATGCAGGCATCAGTATTATGTTATACACTGCCAGCTCCCTAAGATCTCCCAGTGTACGTACCAGTATGGTGATATACACTGCAGCACCATAATATCTCCTAAATGCAGGTACCAGCATGATGATGTACACTGTCAGCACCCTAAGATCTCCCAATGGAGGTACCATTATGACGATGTACACAGCCAGCACCCTATGATCTCCCAGTGCAGGTACCAGTATGGTGATATACACTGCAGCACTCTAAGATCTCCCTAAATGCAGGTACCAGTATGATGATGTACTCTGCCATCACCCTAAGATCTCCCAGTGCAGGTACCAGTATGATGATGTACACTGGAGCACCCTAAGATCTCCCATTTCAGGTACCAGTATGATGATATACACTGTCAGCACCCTAAGATCTCCCAGTGCAAGTACCAGTATGATGATATACACTGCAGCACCCTAAGATCTCCTAAATGCAGGTACCAGTATGATGATGTACACTGCAGCACCCTAAGATCTCCTAAATGCAGGTACCAGTATGATGATGTACACTGCCAGCACCCTAAGAACTCCCCGTGCAGGTACCAGTATGATGATGTACACTGCAGCACCCTAAGATCTCCCAATGCAGGTACCAGTATGGTGATATACATTGCCAGCATCCTAAGATCTCCCATTGTAGGTACCAGTATGATAATATACACTGCAGCACCCTAAGATCTCCTAAATGCAGGTACCAGTATGATGACGTACACTGCCAGCACCCTAAGATCTCCCAATGCAGGTACCAGTATGATGATGTACACTGCCAGCCCCCTAAGATCTCCCAATGCAGGTACCAGTATGATGATGTACACTGTCAGCCCCCTAAGATCTCCCAATGCAGGTACCAGTATGATGATGTACACTGCCAGCCCCCTAAGATCTCCCAATGCAGGTACCAGTATGATGATGTACACTGCAGCACCCTAAGATCTCCCGGCCCAGGAAACAGAGGTGAA
The DNA here is from genome assembly GCF_019279795.1 of Protopterus annectens. Lineage (NCBI taxonomy): Eukaryota > Metazoa > Chordata > Ceratodontiformes > Protopteridae > Protopterus > Protopterus annectens. The sequence continues at coordinate 548,306,213 of NC_056748.1, forward strand.
GTAGAATGTCCTAAATGGTATATTAAGGATTTGTCATTTCTGCTGTAGTTAATAGCCTGCTTTTCTTTCTTTCATATCTCTGTTCCTAATATGATGTGCTTCCTTTAACAGGTCCCAGGATATAACAGGTTGGCTGCTGTGTGTTTGACTGTGTCTGCATGTTGTGTGTGCTGCTTTGTCAGCTGTATTGTTGTGGCATTGTGTTATCTTGTAGGACACAGAACATGGCTGTGTCCCTTGAGGATGGTGCCCCCCATTTCATTCTTTTACGTCATTGCACATGCTCAACAGAGTATCAGCTTTTGCTTCATTGTACCTACATGTCCTTACTGTGGTCACACTGTCCTGCTTCTGATTATCTGCATGCATGCATGGAAGTGTGTCGTCTGTTTGGGGCTTTGGCCACCGTTTCAAAGTTCATGGAGTTATAGCGTTGCACTTTAATCTGCATCTCATTCACAAATGTATTGATATGTGATAACTTGTATATCTCTGTCAGCTTTCAGCAAGGGCAGAGAGAAAGGAAACTGCTACTGGCTGCAGCAGCAGGCAGCAAATACTAAAATCACAACAGGGTTAGCTGCAACCTGTTTCCACACCTGTGGTTTCATCACTAGGGGAACCCTTCTTTTTATGTCTACCTTCTGCAGAATGTCATGGCTCATCACAGCTGCAGGTGGATGAGGTAACACCTGCTTTTGACCTAGCTAATGAGGAGGTGGGTTAGCAAATTGAAATGACTTGCCTGAAGAGGGTTGTGGCCCATCCTAGGCTAATAGCATGTCCTGGCTTGGCCAGAGATGGAGAATGCATTGGGAATAGCAGTCCACAGGGTGATGGCATGCTGGGCTGCTATTCATCATCCACTTCTGTAATTTTCTACTGGACTTGCTAGATCAGCTATCCAATGGCATTGAGCCACTAGTAGTTGTTGTAATTCATCCCACTGGTCATCCAGTCCCAAAACCTGTATCAACAGTGCCCCAGTAATATCCCTCTGACCTGGTAGGTGGCTTGGCATGCTTCTCATACACCATATTGTCCCTGGTCAATTGTCTGCCATCTCTTCATCTGTTTATGTGGATCCCAAGTCTCTCCCACTCTTGCACAAGTTGTATTAGATGGGGTTCATGAAAAAAATAAGTTTCATCTTGTGTTCTGAACTTCCCAGATGGTTGCACTTCAGTTTATGATCATTGCAATATATCCTTTTGCATTAAACAAACTCATTTTAAACTGCTTGTAACACGCCTCCTTTTTGAATCAGTGATATTTTACTTAGGTATGTTATTAAAAAGTTTAAAATTCATAGTTTCTTATTTAGTCTTCAAGAAGTAAAGTAAAACATTGTGGAAAAGTGTTGTCACTTCTTGCTTCTTTAGATCAACGCATCATTCCTTCTCCCTGCTTCACCCCTTTCATTAAAAGATAACTAAGCTTTGAGAAACCATGCAGCTGCTCTGAAATATCACCACTGTAGAAGAAGGCAATTTTATGTAATTAACAAAATGGATATAAAACTCATCAGTCTCACATATTTTATAATACTTTCTTGTGTGTCTATTTCTAAGTTTAATTTTAGGCCCTTTTATCCTCTCCCATATATTGTAGCGCTGTGCCAGCAGTAATGTTAAAGAACACTGAAATACTTTTTTTTTTTTTTATCAAATATCTTTTTATTTAAAACTTTTCTGGTATAAAAAAACAAAACAAAAAGAATAACAGGACAATTACATGTGGTGCAGTTGATGTTACATTGTACATTCATAAACATGTAATGATTGTTATTGCCCATTATGCTAATAATATTCATACTTTGTAGAAAACCATAATATTATCACACTGATATAATTAAATTGTAAGTTCATCTAAAAGTTTTTCCATATGCCATATTTATTATACCAACTTTACTGCTGTGAGCTATAATAAATGCATAACATCAACCTATAATATGATAACATTCAATTCTACTAAAAACTTGTGTACATATATATATATATATAGCTAATATGTGTTTTTTTTTGCTACGCTTTTGTATTCTAACCAGATTAATTTTGCTCTATCAATCCAGTTTTTTGCTATATAAGCTTTCATCAGAGTGCAAAGTGTTATTATTATATGTTTAGATAACTTGTTAATATTACCCTTAAATAAATGGAGTATAGCTGATTGCCATGAGAGTGTAAATTTTGAGTATCCTGATTTCTCTAATAGAATTCTAAGTGAACACCATAGCTTATATACTGTTTTACAGCTCCAAAATATATGAAGGATGTCTTTCGTTTTCATGACTATGGCTTTTGTCATGCTCTTAAATAAACAAAAGAATATTGATTCGGTACAGTATTTCCATGAGTATGCATTAAAGTCCCAGATTATTTCACGTTAATATTACAAAATGGAAGAAATAGCCATAAACAGCATCTCTGCAGGACCCCTAACTTAAAGCAAAACACTTCATCTTGAATGTGAACTCTGCACTATATAGTCTCACTATTTAAAAGCAGAAACAAAACTGACACTTCGGAACCTTTGATATAGCAAATAACATTATATATTGTAAATTCTAGTACGACCACATTTTAAATTGGTATCCTGTTTCTCTGTTTTGAGGTGACTGATTCTGTTTTAATTTCCAAGGTTTCCTTGGCTCTTTTCCAGTGTAACTTAGGCATCTTCTTTTAAAGATTTGTTTTCTGATATCACCTTCAAGAAGGTAAAATAAAATGCCACCTTATGCCAAAGTACTTTCTGGTACCATCCTGATATACCTCAATGTATTTTTAAATGTCTAAATCTCACAAATCTGGTCCTACTCACTTCTAATGACAAAGAAATGCAACCTACATAGGCACACGTATATATGCATGTATATGAGTCTGCTTGCCTGCACATATACTTGTGTATGTGTACGTGTGTGCATGTGCAAGTGTACATCTATGTACCTGCATCCATGAATGGATATATATATATATATATATATATATATATATATATATATATATATATATATATATATGTGTGTGTGTGTGTGTAGAGACATTTACTTGTACATGTATGTGGTTATATGTGTATGTGCACATTTATGGGTCCATGTGCAGCAGTTCAGCTACACCTACCTGCAGTACTAGAGTCTTGTTCTGTCTCTCTCCCTTTAATATACGTTAACCATCTGAAATGTCTGACTCGAAATGCTGAGTCCTGAAATGTGGCGACTCAATGACTGAAAATCCATATTTACATATACTAAGTCAAAGATTGTCATTTCTCAGAATATTCCTTTTCACAGTGGTACCATGATCTCAGAGTTGGTGTGTGTGAGAGTGTGTGTGTGTGTGTGTGTGTGTGTGTGTGTGTGTGTGTGTGTGTGTGTGTGTGTGTGTGTGTGTGTGTGTGTGTGTGTGTGTGTGTGTATACACACACACACACACACACACACACACACACACACACACACACACTCATATAAGTTTACATAATATACATGTAAGTTTACACATACATACAAATTTACATATGCATATAAGGTTTGGGGCAGTGCAGGTTGGATTGCCCCTGTAAAATAAATAAGTTTAAAGATGACAGATGTTGAATATTGCTCCTCTGCTGCATTTTCAATCTGTTTTTTCAAGGCTTCATGACTTGTCATTGCAAGTCCAGCAGTTCAACAAGGAGCCTAGGTAAAGGGGCTTCTGTTTAAATGGAACTCTCCCTAGCAGCTTAGCCATTAGATTAAGCCTATGAACTGCTAACAAGGCCAATCCTGTCTTTGATTCCCTCAGACTCCATTTTCACACTGTGTGATTTGAAGCAAGTTACATAACCAGACTTTGTTATTGGCTACCCGTTAAAAAGCAGTACTTTCACTTTCTCGGATTTACTTAATTTTAAAAAATCGCCAGTGCCATGACCCAGGGGGACAAAGTCATGATTAAATCCAGGTGATCTGAGTTCAGTTGGCAACTGAAGCACCTGAAGTGCTGCCACTGAGGATGGTTGCACCCTTCTTTAGTCGCGGAGGGTCTGAATTTGGATGCACCTCACAGTTGACCTCTGGTAGACATTGCGGATATATAGTGTAATGTTGTTTTCAGGGAGGCAGGGCACTGACAGAGTTGCTGTGGAGGTGAGATAATACACCAGCATATCAACTGCATGTTCATCCCTAGACATAATGAGGCACAAAAAGGCTAGGCATTTAGGACATATCCAAAAGAAACCCTAACAACAAATATGATGCTGTGCCCATGTGCCTCAATCTCCTCAGTGGCTCCAAACATGCACCAGAAAAAGTCCAGAGAGGCTTGTTTGGTGCAACTGGTCAATGAGAAAGTGTTCCTAGGAGTAGCTGATGGTCATCTGATAGGGAAGCTGAAAAAGAAAAAAGTCCACCCCTGCTCATGAGAATGAAATAAAACAAATCCGTATGTGTTCTAATTATATTTTAATCTTTTCGTCAAAGTGCTCAGATGTACACAGTTAAAGTACTGGGCTCAATACAGCTCAGGTTACATTTGACTTTAGATAACTTTTATTTAGTGGCTCTTCACTCAGCAATATCTGACAGACACAAAAAGGATGATATAGGTATTATGTCTCATTAAGTGACATATACATATATATATATATATATATATATATATATATATATATATATATATATATATACTAGCAAGGTCTACAGAATCAAACACGGGTCTCCACAAATTACAGGAAAATTATTCAGACAGAAATAATCCTTATCCATTTAGCTTTTGTAACAGATAGCAGACTTTTGACAAAGTATTGCACTGGTTTTAAAACTTTGAAGTAGTATTATAATGTGGGAATCCACCATTTGCCACTGTCTCATATTACAGACACCATATAACAATCATGCAATCATGGCAACATGTAAACTTGTATGAAGGTGGCATGACAGAATGACAGACTGATGAACATTTCATTGAGAATACATTAGACGTCCCCCTCAGACGTCTCCCTCCAAAAAAGGTAAAATTACACTCAGTGAAAACATAAATATGAACTTTTTTATGGGGACCAATGCAATCAACCCTCTAATGCTGCAAGCAATATAAACAACTGTAGTGTAATTACATCATGGGGACACAGGAGACATTCTCCCTTACAGCAACCCCCCGTGGTTTTTAAATCAAAATTTATCTTTTGGTTCACTGCCTAACAGCCACTAATCATTGCTAAAGGAAGAAATTTCAGTGCAGGAACACTGATCAGATGACAAGTGCAAAGTACTTTCAGTGGGCTTGACATTCAAAATGAATAGGTCCATCACTCTACTGCAAACAATATATCATAATTCACCTTTTATCTTTAAGCAAGGCAATCATTTAAATAGCACTGGTGTTTCCAAAAGATTTCTGTATTGACCACTGAGTAACATATTGCCTCATACTATACTCCAAATCTATTACCGGAAAAATTCCGTACAAAGCCAAATATAATGGAGGGTAGACAACAAAGGGCCTATATCATGGATAGATTTTAAATATTACACTATTAAACACTGATTTGCTAGAATAACACATTTTGCACTGGCATGCATTTCCTGAAGGATACTAAGTCTGAAACCCAAACACTGTCATTATGTAGACTGCAATCCTCAACGAATTGCCAGAAACCCCCTACACTACAGAAGTGAGTGACTTTCAGTGGCAACAATTTCTGTTTAGCCTTGACAGTGGATAGTCAAAGGATTAGAAATAAATCTATAAAAAACTGTCAAGCTGTTTTGGAAGACTGTGAGTTGGTGAAAGTTACTGGATGTCTACCTAATTATGTGTAAAAGAAGCATAGTTGTTTAAAAACTACATTACAGATAGACAATGCCAGTTCTAAAAGTGTAATAAAATGATACATATAAGTAAGGATGGTACATGCTCAACATGCAGCTACATTATGGAAGGCGCCTGTGTTAATTTGGCCCATTTCAAAATAAATATCACATCTACATATTACAACTGTAACTCCCAGGGAGTGATATATGTAGCTTTGTGTTAACATTGTGAACGTTTTATATAGTGATGACCACTAGAAAGCTATCAAAAATAACAGAAAAACATTGTTATGACAGTATATCTAAAAAACTTAATAACAGTTCTTATGCATATAGAAGATATGTGTTGATGATGTCTACTGTATTGTACAAAAGGGCTAAATTCATCAGACAAACATCTAGTACTATAAAATTATCAAGTACAAATATTAATAAACAATCATTTGTCAGTGATGAATAATGGCTTGCAGAGCACCAGCAGTGTTGCATTAAGGAAAAAGGAGTGATGGAACAACAACAGTCGGAACGGAGACAACCTGACAAAACACACTGCAATATGGTTCTAAATGTTTAGCTCAATGGATCATATCTTGGGAGTATAGCAACATCTTGTTCAGCGACACTCACTGTACAGTGCACATATACAAATGCATGCATAACTCAGTGACACTCACTGCACAGTGCACATATACAAATGCATGTGTAATTCAGCGACACCCACTGCACAGTGCACATATGCAAATGCATGTGTAATTCAGCGACACCCACTGCACAGTGCACATATACAAATGCATGCATAAGTCAACAACACTCACTGCACAGTGCACATATACAAATGCATGCATAAGTCAGCAACACTCACTGTACAGTGCACATATACAAATGCATGTGTAATTCAGCGACACCCACTGCACAGTGCACATATACAAATGCATATGTAATTCAGCAACACTCACTGTACAGTGCAATATACAAATGCATGTATAATTCAGTGACACTCACTGTGCAGTGCACATATACAAATGCATACATAAGTCAGCGACAGTCACTGCACAGTGCACATATACAAACGCATGTATAATTCAGTGACACTCACTGTATAGTGCACATATACAAATGCATGCATAACGCAGTGTTACTCACTGCACAGTGCATATATACAAAGGTTTTATGTTAAATGTTCGAACATCCAAAATATCGAACATTACATGGCCAAGACCAAATGTTCGACATTAGGATGTCTGAACGTAAAAAAAAAAAAAAAAAAAAGAAAGAAAACACAGAGAAAAACAGTAGGCAAGCCCCCCCTGAACCCCCACCCCCCTACTTTTATATACCAATGCCAAGACCGCACTTCAGTGCAGAAAAGGGAAATTCTCCCTATCTGTACAGTACGGTGCCATTGAAAGTCTATCTTCGAGCGCTCAAAATTTCGAACGTTTGGTCTCGACCATGTAATGTCCGAAATTTTGAGCGTTCGAAGATTTGACAGGTACTCTATTCAAATGCATACTTAAGTCAGCGACACTCACTGCATGGTGCACATATATAAATGCATGCGTAAGTCAGTGACACTTACTGTACAGTGCGCATAAACAAAACATTACACATCATTCTTAGGGATTCGTGAAGTTTATAGTCAAGTGATACATTCTTGACTGCATGTTGCTCTTACATATAAGTGCTGTTTGGAATGAACTAACACATTGAACATATTTATGACATTTCCTTAACAAAAATGAATTCCATAAAAAACAAGATACAAAGAGCAGAGGAATTCTAACTTGAACTGTACTTGTGCATCCACCAAATGCATGCATTTATATATGTGCACCATGCAGTGAGTGTCGCTGACTTAAGTATGCATTTGTATAGAGTACCTGTGCATGGTAGGCATTGAGGGTGAAACAGCTCTGCCCTCATGTCTGCAATACAGATTAATGCACATAGGAAACAGATGTTACTAAGTGAAGCTGTGGTGTGATGGTCTGCACATTACAATCAGTCAAAATCAAGATACAGCATTTTAAAATGACTGTCAA
>NC_056748.1:548319048-548359048 GCF_019279795.1 Protopterus annectens
TTCTGCGTGGAGTCTGCATGTCCTCCCCATGGTTGTGTAGCATTCGAAAGACATGCGTGCGTAAATGGGCATGCCTTCATTGGAGGTTGAGCGTTGAGCTGGCACCTCAGCATTTCATAAAAATCTACTGCCAATCATTAGCAGACCGGAGTTCCGCTGTGGTGACCCCTTACCGGGAAAAAGCCAAAAGACAAACAATAACAACTTCAATAACCTTTGAGGGCCTGGCTGGAAAAACTGACAGCCCTCTGTTGAGCACAGCCATTTGTGCCTGGGTCAATTCATATGAAGAAATATTAATGACTACATTTTCTGCGGTATTAAAATAAGTTCTTTCAATTGGTGCTCATATGACATATGCTTGCGTCCACAGCTGGGAGAACATCTTCTCTTGGCAGTTAGTGTAAGCTTCATCTAGACAGGCAAAACCGGAAAATATGAGGAGGAAGCCACTGCTCCATTGGTAGGTTTAGGCCTGGCTCCTCTTACTGGCTACTGATTGGCTATGCTATCCCAGGAAGATTCAACCACTGTTCCTAATAAACAAGTGCATGTGCAAATACACACACATACACACACACACACACACACACACACACACATGAATATATATATATATATATATATATATATATATATATATATATATATATATATATGGTTCTAGGTTATAACACCGACAGCACACAGCATCGACAACGACATCACCGACACCACATCATCGACAGCTCACAAACACGACACCACACACACTCAACACATCATCACAACAACCAATAAACAAAACAAATTCCCTGACCAAAAACCACACACACAACACAAGCACACCTAAATCCTAACAAACAAACACTAAACCTTACATACACAACTATCCACTACCCTAACTGAAACCCTAACCCTAAGGTCCGTCACTATCGCACACTAACCTAACCCGCTCCCTGACCCTAACTCACTTAACCCGCCCCTAACCCAAAGAAAGTCACTACTGCACCCTTACCTAACTCGCGCCCTAACCCTAACTCACTTAACCCGCCCCTAACCCAAAACATTCACTACTGCACCCTTACCTAACTCAGGCCTCTAACCCTAACTCACTTAACCTGCCCCTAACCCAAAACATTCACTACTGCACCCTTACCTAACTCGCGCCCTAACCCTAACTCACTTAACCCACCCATCGCACACTTACCTTACTCGCACCCTAACGTCCATCACTACCGCATACTTACACATCCTTTCCCCATCTCGGTGTTCTCCGCGTCGGTGTTTTCATCCGTCAATCTTCTTGCGTCGGTGATTTCGCTGTCGGTCTTCCCATCTGTCGACGTTATAACCTAGACCCATATATATATATATATATGTGTGTATACACGCACACACACATGCATACGCACACACACACACACACACACACACACACACACACACACACACACACACACACACACCTTTATTTATTTTATGCATTTATTTAACATTTGCTTACCGGGGAGGTCCAAGTTAGCTAGTTGCCCATTTTCAGTGGAGGCCCGTGAAGAAAAGTTCCACACAAAAAAACACAATAGTACAGATCAGCAAACATTTTTACAGAATAAAAACTTATACAGAAAAGAAATTAGAGTGTATAAACGTATACAGAACATGCAGAAGGGATGCTGTACAAAGGAATACTATTCAATAATGTTTTTCTACTTGCATACAACAACATACAATAACATTTTTGAAAGTTATATAAACGTCAGAGTAGTAAGTGGAAAAAGTTTTATTTCTAGTTGCATACAACAACATACAATACATTTTTATTTAAAGTTATATAAACATCACAAGAGTAAGTGGGAAAAGAGTATGGGGGTGGCAGAAGTAGAGAAAAGAACCAAAAGTTCACCCTGGTGAGAAACCAGAGCATATCCAGTTGTTGTAGTTAGTATATTCTGGGGGATAGTGTTCCATGTTTCAGAGATGTGTTTAGAGTGAAGAGAGTCTCCAAAGCTGTTGTTAGATTTTGTGACTTCTAAAAGTAGTTTGTGGGTGGAACTCAGTGTCCTGTTGTTGCAGTGGATTTGTACTAGCTTGTGTATGGCTGGACATTTTCATATACTGTAGAGTGGGTTAACACAAGCTGGTTTAAGGATAGGAGGTTAGGTAGTTTTAGCCATTTGAGTTGTTTTACAGCAGGGATGGGTTCTGTAGGTGAGGTTTGTGGCCACTGCATTTGCAGACATTCAGAAAATGCCTCACCTGTATCTCAATGAGGCATAAAGCCTCACAAATACAACCCTCCATCATTTGGCTCATTACACAGTCCTCCCACTACCAAAAGTAAATGTCATGTACACAGTCACTGTACCAAAGCACTGGAAAAAATCCACAAGGGCAAAATTAAACTAGGCAAGTCTCAAACGCCCAGGAGACACACACAGTGATTTGATAATCCACAAATTGTCCTAGCATCTGATTTTACTATGCATTAAACAGAAATTATTTCGCTGAGCATTAAGAGGAGTTTGTGATAGATTTGTTTGTCTGCCAGTGAGAAAAAGTTGGGATAACTCAACTAGGCTACAAAGGATTAGGGGAAGTTATGAAATGATCACTGCACACACTGGAGTGACTAATCTAAAAAGGTCTTGCCTCTTGGCTGCTCAGCACAGAATAATAAGTTTATGATTACAAACATAGGAAAAAGAAATCTCTTTAGTTATACCTTTCAGTATCTCAAATCACACCTGAACATCAAGAAAAAAATGTTGCCGTGCATTACGTGACTAAGGGCATGTTATCAAAAACAAGGGATCCAGTGTCTTAAGTTATGAACATAGCTGTTGGTTTACACATAAAAATAGGAAAAAAATAACAGCTTGTTTACTTGCAACTGTGTTACAATCTGAATGTATTATTACTGAATCTGTTGTTCACAAGAAGCAACACTTATAGCCACAATATGTTTATACTCTAACATTTTTGCCAGTAAACAAGTGACACAATATTTTTCTAGTTTAAATATAATTTAAAAGTTATGTGTTTACTTTAAGTATCCACTCCTGACGTAAGGTATTAATGAAAAGACCTCTTAATATGCTAATTAATGACCATTAGAGCATTTACTTCTTAAGTTACCTCAAAGTTTGAACAAAAAAAAAAACTTGCATTTGCTAAAAAGTAATCCTAGTACTCAATGTGGATGTGTTTACCAATTAAAACAGCTTACTTACATTGCCTGTTTTTGTTTTAAATCTTAGTTTTCATGGGAGTGGGGTATTTTGCAGTTGTTTTATACTCAAACACACATACAGACTGGTAAGCAGAAGATGTCAAATCAGACGAGGTAGTCAAGTGTCTCAGTATATCAAATCCAACCAATGACTTTATAAACACATGCCCTGGAATTCAGAAAAAGGGCTCATCATTTAAGGTAATTACTTACTGCAGGTTAGTCAGTCAACACTATGATGAGAAAATGAGATGGACAGACAGTTATGGCTACAATGAGAAAAAAACTCAACATCAACTCATTAGCATGTCTCTGACTCACATACTATCCAGAGATAATGCAGTTAGATCTGATGGTGGTAGTGTTCTCCAAAGTGAAATGTGCATCTCATTGGCAAAGGCACCTTGCATACACACACACACTTACAAACACACACATTTAGATAACCACGCATACACACGCAAGAGTGTGCACAACACACACACACACACACACACACACACACACACACACACACACACACACACACACACACACACACACACACACATATTCATCCCTTAACAGACAAGCCTGCCAACATGAAGTCACAGTCATGGAAACACTTACCCAGTCAAACACATGCATGCATACACATACACACACTATCACTCCATCCCCAATTCTTCAGTGAACTTACCTGCACCATGAGTACTCTAGTCAGAGTCAATGAGTGACTTCCATGAATTAACTGCGGTCACTTTTTCCTCCAACAGTGAAATTTTGCACAGCCAAGTGATATACTGAATCACTCAGCAGTGTAAATTGAGCACCAACAGCATTTGTAATGTAGAGCACAAGGCTAATTAGCATTAGTCAGTTCCCAGACTGCCACATTATCATGCAGTTCTATCTGCATGAACAACTTACCTGCTGAGGCCCTTACCAGATGAAAAGCCCATGAGAAGGGTAGTGTAAGAATCAGAAATACTTACTGACAAAGGAAAATGGCTATATTAAAGTTTCACCATTGCAGTAAGCATTTCTGAATCTCAGCCATGCATTCTGCAGAACACAGAGCATGGGTGCAATTAACAAACAAACTGACACTACTGAATGAGTGAATAAGTTTGTTGTTGTAGGTAAAAATGACACTATTTGCACAAGCTTAAATTTGCAAGACATAAACAGATCTCTAAAAAGAGAACAATATCCAATTCCTACTTTTCCATGACAGATGTTAATTGTGGATTTTTGGAAAATCATACTAGATAACCAAAGCTCCAAACTATGCTCAGTCAATACTCATATTAAAATAAATAGGTTTCTTAGGTTTCTATTTGGTAATTCATCAGCACGTCAAGTGCTCCAAACAGTTAGATTACTGATGACTGAAGGTCTTGATGGTCTTGTTAACAACAATAATAATATTCTGGTACAGGGTGAGAGCAGAAAGGAGCACAACAGAAGTCTGCTTCTGTAACCGAACAGAATGAAATGATACAACTTCAAACTGAACAAGAAAAAATGCAAGATGAAAATATATGGACCATATTTTAAGTTGACATGGCTAGGAATACAATCTTAAAGAGGACATTGCTGTTTTATATTTGCTGCTACCAGAAGACAGGGAAACATTTATATGATTTTTGAGAATGCAGCAGCATCTTTTGAAGTTTAGTCTTAAGCTGTCTGAAATAAGTGTGTAACTAAGGAAATTACTGAAGATGTTTCGTACCACTGCAATGCAGAACAAATAAAGAGATGTGACTTGCTTAAATTGTTAGTTGCCAGAGCATATGCAGTAACATTTAGATTTGAAAAGCCAGTTACATTACAAGCTTATTAATGACAGACAGAATAGTACTGATGCAGTAAATGGGCAAGAAGAAGTAGCAGCTAAATATGGCTTTAGGCCCTTTAATGAATGTCAGATAAGGTATGCCCAGAGTGAGAAAAAACTGCTTGTAACTACAAGTGGCTGTCATGAGTTTCATCGGTATAGTTATGGAAAAAAGATTCAAGTTGTGGGTGACAGTAAACTAATACACAGTATTTTCAAAAAGTCACTACACAGAGCATCATTAAAGTTGGAAAGAATTCTGTTATAGCTCCACTGATGTTTTTATTTATTTATTTTTTTATTTATTTAACATTTGTTTACCATGTAAGTCTGACTGGGACAGAGCCCATTTTCAGCAGAGGCCTGGGGAGAAATGCTCCAGGCACATGTCTTTGGAATGTGGGAGGAAACTGGAGCATCCAGAGGAAACCCATACAAACGCAGGGAATACATGCCGACTCTGTACAAAAGGCAACCCAGACGAGAATTGAACTGGAGAACCTCTTGCTGTGAATTGACAATACTAACTGCTGCACCACTGCTCTGCCCATGTAACCTGAAACTGATTAGCAAGTCAAGAGTTCAAATATTTATACCAGAAACACCAAGCTGTATGAAGTTTCCCAAAGTAATGAAGGTAACAGATACAACATGTCTGTTTGTGTCTTTCGGCTTTTCCCGGTTAGGGGTCGCCACAGCGGAACTCCGGTCCGCTAATGATTGGCAGTAGAGTTTTACGTGCTGGCTCGCCAGGCCTAACGCACAACCTTCAACGAAGGAACACCCGTCCACTCATGTCGTTACACAGAAAACGCTCTAACTGAGGATCGAATGGGCAACGTCTAACTGTGAGGCGACAACGCTACCGCAGCACCACCACCGCAGTCCCAAAAGATACAACAAGTAAAAGTTATTAATTTACTGAAAGCTGACTTTGCAAGGTATGGTATTCCTGATGATGTCATTTTTGACAATGGTTCATAATATGAAACTATACAGGATTTTCAGGATATCATATGGAATCTCAGTTATGTATACTTAAACATCATACTGTGCAGAACGTCCAGACAGTGAATTACTTGACAAAGGCACATTGCAGTAACAGTAACTTTTACACTGCTTTGTTTGTTTGTTGGAATACAGAAATACTCCATTGCAAGGTACTGGTCTGTTGTATGTACACTTTCTGATCGGTCACAGGATGAAAAGAGGAATTTTTTAACTAACATCATTAATGCACAGAATAAAGTTCAGGTACAAAACAAAGTAAAGCAGAATTATTTAGTACAAAAGTTTTAATACAACAGATAAAATGAAAATTCAACAGCATTACCATAAAAGCAATTATGTTGAAGCATTAGAAACCCAGATCATATGTTCTGAAAATGTCAGTTGGCAAACTGCTTAATAGAAGTAGGTGGTATCTGGTCAAAATAAGTGATAAATGCTGGGCATGCAGACCTTGTCCATGACCATGATGAGTCAAAGGAGTCTACTGAGGTGTCCCCAGCTATATCCAGCCTGGTGACAGTGAATCTATAACTATCTATAAACCCACTCCCACCACCTTTATTTGAATCAAATGCCCAGGTCCATTTTCTGTCGCAAGTATCCCTGATATGACAGTTTCCCCAGCTATCAAATATCCAACAGAAATAGGCTGTTTAAAATCATCAGATGATAAGAATTACATCTTATGAGCTAATGATTTCAATAAAAAAAGTTTTTACATGTACTAAAATATAAAAAGGCCTTCATGTAGGTCATCAAAGTAAGCTTAGTATTAAAAAAAATAATTAATGTATTTGTTTATGAATGCATTTACTAATATTTGTATACTGGGCTAATACACACTGATCCCAATGGACCAATTGTGGGTACCGCCGAGGTAAATAGGATCACATAAGAAGAGAAGAAAACATAATTTACAGATACAAGGATATGTTACAAACAAATATATGCATATAGATATGTGTACATATTTACAGATGGAAGACCATACTGCAACATTTACTTCAAAATGCAGTTTACAATGTTATAACATGGATGGAAATGGAATTATACTTAGAAAATCTTTATGGGTAAGATGTAGCAATAATGACTGAGATGGCTTATGCTACAGGGATGGCAGCAAATCATTATACAGAGAGGTATGAAGACATTACAAGATCAAGCGAGAAGAGTTGCAAAACAGGATACCATGGGAAGAAGACAGAGAAAAGGTGAGAGAGGCATGCCGAGGGAGGAAGACAAGAAAGGAGAAAAGGTGTGCGAGACATGCGAAGAGAATAGGGAAATAGGATGAATGAGAGGCGGCATGTACGGGATAATGAGATAAGGAAGGGCGAAACGGGTATAAAAGGGTGTGTGAGAAAGCCGCAGGGGTCATGTGACATGCACTGAGCGAATGTGGCTGCTCCTTGCATGGGTGAAAAGGTGTTCCTTGAGCTGTTATCTGAAGTCGAGTACTTTTGGATGGCTTGGACTGAGAGAGGAATGGAATCCTGTAGTTTAGGTGCTAGGATAGAGAACGCATGGTCAGTGAAATACAGTTTACTTTTTGGAATTAGTAAAATGGGTCAAGATTGAGAAATACGATACCCCTGAGATTTTATGTTGGGATTTGAATGAAAAGTTGATAAGGGAGAGGGGACAATGTCTCAGGAAAAAGGGCTTTGTGAATTAGTGATCATAGTATGAGGTTGATTCTCAAACGTACTGGGAGCCATTTAGCTTTGGCAAGAGTTAGGCAGGTGTGTTCATTATTGGGGGAGTTAGTAATGAACCAGCGGATTTTAAAGGAGATGGTTTGTAAGGTGGTGGCATTTTTATTTGAGACTGCAGCTAGATACATAATGAAACAGCATGGTATATGTTTTGTACTGTATTCACTCCTGTAGTACTTCTAATTTGTACCTTGGTTTATGTGGAAATGTCTGTCTCGAGAATAAGTTGCATGTACTACTGATCACCTCATGTCTTCTTTATTGTTATTTCACATCACAGCCAAAAGTTATGTGTCATTTAAATACTGCAAAAACTCACTGATTCCTTCAACTAAATCATTTCACCTTTCAGCTGTTGATTCATGTGTGTGTGTGTTTGTGTGTGTGTGTGTGTTTGTGTGTGTGTGTGTGTGTGTGTGTGTGTGTGTGTGTGTGTGTGTGTGTGTGTGTGTGTGTGTGTGTGTTTTTTCTGTGAATGTGGGGGGACAATCATCATTCATCCTGTAAACAACAGCCCATCCATATATCAATATTTCTTTCTGAGGGAGGTTTAAATTCCTATCCAAAATGACATTGATATACACTGTACTCCATTATGGCCAGTTTGTAATTTTTAGCTTTGGTCTTCCCAATACATCCATCTCTACCTATTTCATCTTAAGTTTTCTAAGTAAGACAGTAACACGTTTTACCACAAAATTTGAATCTTTTGAAAAATCTTAAAATTAAAGACAGAAGTCAGCCACAAAATAATTTATTAATTTGACTGAAACACTACTGGGCTATTCCCTCTCTTCTGTTCTGACACAGACCTTGCTTGGTGGATACATTATACACTTACAGCTAAACCAATGCAAGGTTATCAGTTTACAATGCAACAATTCTGTTATCAGCACCTTTGTTACAAACATACTTATTAGTCCGATTTCTCAGTCGCCTCAGTCTCTCTCTCTCTCTCTCTCTCTCTCACACACACATGCTGTCGCTCTGTTTTAGCTGACACCAGTTTCCACTGGTTATGACCTACATCTGGGCTATGGCAAATCCAAAAAGGGGCAGATCTTTTAATATATTCCTCCCAAGTCAACAGAAAAGATATGTTAAATAAAAAAGAAATGTAAAAATAACAGTCATACTTACGTGCTTTCTTTCTTTCATTCATATTTCATTAACAGCGACAGCTTAACAAACCATACACTGTTCAAAGCTTCTGATGAACCATAAGAAAATAATGACTGTGGTTTAATTTGCAAGACTGATATGGAAACAGTGAATGCTTTCCATACAGTAGACAGGTAGCCGAAAGGATCAGTCCCAAACCCAATTTGTTTTCCTACTGGAAGGTATACTTTATATCTGCAGTTCCAGTAGGAGGAGGGGTATGCACCTCAGTAGAAAATCATTGTCATTTAAATGTACCAGCAGTGATGCCTTTTTGGGGGTAATTACCCCTTTTTTGAATTGGTGTGAGCTTAGAGTTGATATAAATAAGTTTGGGGAATTAAAGGACTTCCCACCACATGAGACGGTACACAAGGACTTGTCCTCCTACAATAACACTTAAAATTTAATAATAACAGCTTAATACACCTCTGCAGGTATACAAGGGTGGATGATTTGTAGATTCCTGATGAAGACAATTAACAGACATGACTATAAACTTAACTCACCCAACATGATCATTTACTGGACTATAACGACTGGTTGCGGAGCAAACTACCAGCATGCATATCACACTGCAGCATGTTTAAATAATTGCTGCAAACACAGAGCTTTTGTATTGCAAATCTTTCATTATACATCAGTCTATCAATTATAAATCTTTAATTTTGAAAAATACAGTCATATTCACCAAAGTGCCTAGAAGCCCAGTAGTGTTTGATTACATATCTGTGCTCTATGTACAGAGAGATAGAAGACAAATCTTGTGGGTTTGTAAAGGTTTATAATATTTTCCTACTTGTGATAAAACACCTGCTTGGATTGCTATTAACAACTGGGCAATTATGCCTTACCAGTTTAGCATAACAAATCATCCATTTTTAATTTTCAGTTTTAGAAAATCCACTGAATGTTGTTTGGCTTTATTTGCTGTTTCCTCTTACAGAGCTGTTCTGGCCGTACATTATTGCAATGGGGGGAAAAGTAAAATAACTTATTATGCTGGAAAATGAAAACAAACCTCTGGAGTTCCTTTCACGTCTCATGTTAATTTAACATTAACATTTTTTAATAGGGAGAAACTACTAAGTACTGCTGTTCCTTAATAATGAAAGTATTCTTTCTTAATTTTCTGTTTTATGCATACAGCGCACATTCAAAATGAGAAGTGAGCTTCTCTTGCAGCTTGTTGACATGCCATTTGACAGTAATAACCTACAGTACAGGTATATGCATTTGTACGATACTGTTATAAATATGAGGTTCAGTAATTAACGTTAAAACAGTGATATGCATTCTCATGCACTTGTCATACAGAGTAATCAAAATCAATATAATTTCATTTAAAATTCAGCAAAACAGAACAAAACCACAACCTAGTACAGCTCTGCAAGCTCCTAAGTGGGATCAGTTATCTTGACAGAGCATGCACTTTACAATGGAAATACTAAAGTCAAACAGCCATTCTTCTTCATGCCCTGCAACAGCTGCCGGACCTACTGAATGGATTAGCTACTACCCAGAGAGGAAATGCTAGAAGAACTGAAAGCTGAGATCTAGAGGATGAAATAATGTACAAAGAGGGTGAGAATCCCCGGAAAACAAGAGACATTTGGGTATAACCTTAAAATATGATACAGAGCTTTAAAAATCATGTAAGAAAATATTGGTTTGAAGATAATTTTACTTATTCTCAAAAAATGCACTTGAAAAAGAAAAGTCTGTTGAATGTAACAATGTTCAAGATTTTATACAAGTGCTACAGCTGCATGTATTAAATTATGGTAGCTACCCTCCTTCATCTGGTGTCAGGCAAGGATAGTTCCTAATAAACATGCACAGAAGTAAACACAATATACATCACACCCTGTGTCATAAAACAGGAAATGAGATGCCACAGTGCTTTTTTTATAAAGTAAAACATTAAACAATAAAGGCATAAAATAAAGGATTTCACATGACTCGTGTTACCTGGATAAATCTGTGTCAGTGCAATGGGGAAATAATGTCAAAACATTTCCTAATAAATGATAAATAAACATTCTGGTTGAAAGCAAAAGTTTTGTGATATTGCAATATATGGCCATTTTTATTCTTTGTTGGTAAAAAACAACACCGCTGCTGTTAGTTTCTGCTGCAGCATATATGTGCTTATGTCTGATGTAATGTCTCCTCAGTTTTCAATTTTTAAATAAATACATAGCTATTTTCATTACTAAATGAAACAGTTTCAGGTTGGAATGAGTCAGAATGTAGCAAATGAACCCATTTTGTGTGTGTGTGTGTGTGTGTGTGTGTGTGTGTGTGTGTGTGTGTGTGTGTGTGTGTGTGTGTGTGCGTGTGTGCGTGTGTGCGTGTGTGTGTGTGTGGTTTCCACTATGAGTGAATGAAAGCGAATGCATCGAGGATCTGAATTCCCAAACTGCAGTCACCAAACACATCTTGCCAAAAAATACTTTTAAAAGTGTTTTTGCAGGGTGGCAAGACCCCTTGCTCTTCTCGATGTGGGAGCAAGCCCTCTGCATCCCCAAACATACATATAATAAATCCTCAGTCACGCTAAGTTGAAGAAGGGGGAAATTCCCCCCAAAAGAGAATTACTTCTTGCACAGCTCACTGACCGTGATTTTCTATGGAGGAACTCAGATCATCGGCATGTTGAAGCAAAGGCAGTCAAAGCTCAAGAGTTCAAGCTTTGTCCACTAGCAGGATAACCTATGTGCATATGTAGAAAAGAAATCTGTTATGTTCAGTATTGCTACCTTTTTTAACTCAGGGGGTTGGGAGGGTGGCCTAATGGTTAAGGTGTTTACCTTATAAACACAAGGTGCAGGGTTTGAGTCTCACAAGGGATAATTGGCTAGGCTTAAAATGGCTTGCAAGGGCAGTTAGCCTAGTACTAACCTATGTGCTTAACATAACAATCACTGCTAAAGTGAAAAAAAAAATGAAGTGATAAATGCTTAGCATTTCTGTGGACTGGTGATACTGCTTTATATCTCTATTTGTAAAGACACTTTTGTTTACTTAAAAATAAAAGTCTTTGTTTTACACAGACCCGGAGAAGTCTAGAAGGACGAAAGTGATCTTTGTTAACAATAGATTATGAAACTAGAAATTGATTTTTACATACAAAATGTATATGTATATATTTATATATATTTTTTGATTGCCAAAGGAACTAAGGTTGATAAATTTCCAGCCATGTAGTATATTGTCTTGCATAAAAATCACAGACTTAATAATCTGGTTAAATAAGAGGTACCACATCATTATAAATTTTATTTAAAGTACATAAGGGTTATATATTATTATGACAGCTACTAAGTAGGGCAGGACCAGCTTGAATGTCACACTGATGGAGGAAGGGATGTGAATTTAACATGTGTGCCAATAACACTTTGTTTTACAGCACAATAAACAACTCCCATGCCAGATAAAAAGTATATATATATATATATATATATATATATATTTAGAAAGCTTGTGAGGAAATTATTACTCTTTTTGTTTTACTTGGATTGTTGGTTTGTGCACTTAATAAAGGATTTTTGACTGGAAACAGACTGCCTGCCTTGCTTGGATTACTTTTGAATACTTAGTAATGCTGTACAATTATGTATTTTCTGTTATTACTTTTTGTTTTGGTTTTGTTTTGATTTAAGACGAGTTTAAGTTCGCACTTCTACTACTATTGTCTGATCTGATTAATATACAGTGATTAACTAGAAATATATGGACTGAAAATTTTCCACACAGAGAAGTTTCTTACACTGTTTTGTTTTTGGACCCACTACACTTTAGTGGGTTGTTTTGAGACTTTGAGGATACCACAGAGATTACTTGTTTTTTAAAAGTCTTTGTTTTCTGGCAAATCACTGAAGATTGCAGACACTACGTGGATGGGGACTGGCTGTGGATAAAATAAAAGTACCTTCTGGTTGTGTGTTCATTTTAAAATTTGCTTCAAAGAACTAGTGTGCATTTGTATGAAATGTGATGAACTATTTACTCTGTTATGACTGTATAAAGAAAAGTTAAAACTGTTGCAGATATCACAGAATGTGTCTGACTTTTCTTTATATTTTTCGTCTGTACCTCAAAGAATGTGTGCCTTTATGGCAAATCATTGAGGATTACATTCACTAAATGTAGTGTGGGGGTGGGTTTCAATGAAAACAAATGTTTGCCCATTTTAAAGTTTGCCTTTATAAGACTAGTGTGCATTTGAACGCATTCTGTTGAAATATGTATTCTCTGGTGACTGTGTGAAAAAAAAAACATTGAAACTCTGCCTGATTTTACAAAATGTCCCTGACTTTGTATTACACTTTTGGCCTGTGCACCATACAATTTATGGTTTTATAGCAAACCATCTGTCTCTGCACACCAGGCATAGGGGGTTACAGAAATGGGTATGGTATACGAATAAAACAGTCCCTATGGCTACAACTATGACGCTGCTCTGGGACACCTCAGTTTCATCTCAAGCAATGAGAATGTTTCAGATCAGGTCCTGAGGGTGTAAACAGTGACCCTCCAACATGTGAGATCAAGTCGAGGCACAAGTAGCAACCAATGGAAAATTCCACAGGGCCAAGAAATTTTATAAAAAAAAAAATAAATACAAAAAAACACCCTGTGTTACTGCAGAAAAACAGACAACCATGTACCACAGTGTCCTATAGTAAGGCTGTAAGCACATAGAAATCATTAGTTTATCCCAAGAAAGTTGATCTTTAGATGCAAATAGCCAGCCAGTAAATAAACCAATTGATTATAAAGAAGAGGAGGAGTTTGGTGATTTTTTTTTTTCTGGAGGAAAAAATAAGAGAATGAAGAAATCATGAAACTGAAATGATCAGTTGTTTATAAAAATAAAGGAAATGTCTTCTATTAAAAAAAGGGATTAAACATATAAACATACTATGTTCATAAATATACAATATGACCTGTAAAACTTGCATGTTATAAATTATATAACAGGTTTGCAGTGACCAGAAAACATAGATCTTTTGTAAACATTGTTTCTCTGCTGAACTGCATATAAAACAGTCTGCTGAGCACACTTACATGTAATAATGTTTTGACTGTTCTACTCTTTTCTGCAGTGAATATTCTTTTTATTCTTTCATAGAGTTGTATAGTAGATTCATTCTTAACTTTCTCCTTTTTTATAATTACTATGGAAAGTTGAATTGACTGCATATGTAAAATGTTTCTTATCGCCATGCATAATGGGTACAATGCAAAAGAAAATAAGGTGGTCATCATGTTAATACTATACGCACTTATGCTTTGCCCACCACACACAAATATACAAATATATATATAAAAGCGAAAGTTTCAATCAGTTTCTTTTGTTCGGCTACTTAATGAAGCATTTGAGTTTATGAGATGGTTAATTAGAGAACCGCAGGGATGACACTGCAATTAATTGTCCTGCTTATATAGCACATAATAAAAAAGAAACATAGACACTGAAAAGAAAGAGAGAGCTGATATTGTGCAATATTTATACAAAGGAGAAAGACTAACTATTTAATTCAAAAATCTCCAGATATTTGAAGAGCTATACAGGCAAAGGCACCAAGATATGGAAAAATTCACAATACAAAAAATAAGATCACAAAGGGGGAATGCAGAACTGAAGATTAACAAAGAAAAAGGTAAACATATAGAAGCTGAATTTATTTATTTATTTATTTAAATTTGTTGACCGGGAGTGTCCGACTGGACGTAGGTCCATTTTCAGTGGAGGCCCGGGAAGAAAAGCTCCACAGTTAAAATAAACAGACAGTATTTACATTGGATTACATAGTGATTAACAATTTACATAGCAATTACTTACAACATATTTACAGATGAAGAACATAGTACATCAGTAGACAACTAGAATCTTTATCTGTGAAGTGCATACCAGACATTAACAAATGTTACAAGAAGAAGAAGTTCGTGCTGTATAATAAGTACTGGCTTATGAGCATCTGAGCTTGCTATAATCAAGGTAGTTAGTGGAGCGGAAAGAAAGGTAGTGGTTGGATGGGATGGATGATATTAGAGTGGGAGTTGCAAGGGCATAGCCAGCATGTTTTTAGTTGCGCTTTTAGTAAAGTTTTGAAGTGGGTGCATGATGGTATGGAGGTAATTGTGGGTGGGAGTGAGTTCCATAATTTGGCTATGGCGCAAGAGAATAGTGCTTCACCAGCAGAGTTATTGGCTTTAGTGATCTGCAAGTGAGTTTTGCTGCTGGATCTTAGTGGTCTGGTGGTGTGATAGGGTTGGAGTAGATTCTGGAGGGATGGGACATTTAGTGGATGGTTTACTAGTTTGTGGGCGAGTGAGAGTTGATACCACTGAAGGGGGTGAGGGAGTTCAAGCCAGCCCAGTTCAGCAAGTGAGAGACAGTGGTGACTACAGTAGGATGCCCCTGTAGCGAATTTGGCGATTTTGTTGTAGCAGGTCTCTAGCTTGTTTAGATCACATTGCCTTAGGTTGGTATATATTGGAGAGGCATAAAGTAGGGTGGAGATAAGGTGGGAATTTGCTATTGAAATCTTTGCTGCTTTGGTGAGAAATTGCTTATTTCTGTATAACGCTCCTAGTTTTTTATGGACTTTTTTTATAGTCATGGATATGTGAATGTCAAATTTTAGTTTATTGTCTATTTCCACTCCTAGCAATTTGGTGTGTTCAGTTGGGTATATAGTGGTGTTGTCTTTTGCCGTGATGTTAAAGTGAGAGTTGTTTTGAGTATGTTTGGTGGGTTGGAAGATGAGTAGTTTAGTTTTGTTTGGGTTGAGTATTAATCGGGCATCGGATAACCATGTTTCAACAGAGGAAAAGGCTTCCTGTGTGACTTTTTGCAGTTTTGGTAGGGACTGGGCTGAGCAGATGATGGTCGAGTCATCTGCGTATTGTATGAGTGTGCCATGTTTGGTGGCAGAAGCTATATTATTGGTGTAAACAGAGAAGAGTAGGGGTCCAAGGATGGATCCTTGGGGAACCCCTATGGAGACAGGTAGTTGGGGAGATATGTCATTCTGCCATACAACAGATTGTTGGCGGTCAGACAGGTAACTCTGAAACCATTTGGTGACTGATTGTGAGAAGGATAGGTTATTGAGGACAGAGATAACTTGTTTGTGTGGGACCATGTCAAATGCTTTAGATAAGTCTAGGAAAGTAGCAGAGGAGAGATATCCATTGTTTTTATGCTGAAGGATAGTGTTAGTAAAGGAGAGTAAGGCAGTGGTGGTGCTATGGTTTGGTCGGAAACCATGCTGAGTACTGGAAAGGAGGTTGTTAGTAAGGAGGTAGTCTGAGACCTGATTGTGTATGCATCTCTCTAGTATTTTGGAGAGTGGAGAGAGAATAGCTATGGGGCGGTAATTGGTTAGTTCTGTGGAGGGTCCACCTTTGTGGAGGGGAATTATATGTGATACTTTCCACAGTGTGGGAATGTAACTTTCTGACAGAGATTGGTTAATCAAGATGGATACTGGGTAGGCCAGAGCATCAGCTGCGATTTGTAGGTATTCACTTGGGAGGCTGTCTGCTGCTAATTTGGTGTGTTTAAGTTTAGCTAAGAGTTTTTTTATGTTGGAGGTAGGTACGGGAGAAAAAGAGAAAGCAGTGGGGAGATTACTAGTTGAAGGTGTGGGTTGGAGGGGAGGGGGGTTGTGTTGTTTAGCTAGTGATAGTATGGTTTAGGTGAAGTGTGTGTTGAATGAGGTAGCAATATTTTCTGAGGAGTGAGGGATGTTAGGAGGAGGGGTACTGACTTTACCTGGGTGGAGGATGGAGTTTATGGAGGACCAGAATTGTTTGGGGCTGTGTTGTGAGGAGTCTAGGGCAGACTGGTAGTATTGGGATTTGTCCTGTTTTATTAGCTTTTTGACTCTATTGCGTAGTTCTAGGAATTTCTGTCTAGCTGAGGGGGTTTTGGTTTTGTGCCAGTGCTCCCAAGCTTTATCCCTGTTTTTCATTTCTGACTTAGTGGTTTTCTGTAGCCATGGGGAGGGTTGTGCTTTGGTTCTGGAGAATCTTATGGGGGCATGGTAATTAAGGATGTTCAGGAAGGTAGTATTAAAAAATTCAACTGCATCATCTAGACTGAGGTACTTTAGAGGATGCCAGTTACATTCTTTGAGGGATGAGATGAATGTGAGTGGGTTAAAGTTTAGTTTTTTTACGTATTTGATGCTAGATGACAGGTTTAGCTTGGTGTATGTATTTTTTGAGTAGGAATGTTGGGGAGTGATCACTGAGGCTATCTGATAAGCAGCCTGTTATATATGACTGGGGGCTCTTACTGACTAGTATCCAATCCAGGGTAGTGTGCTTGATGGAGTTTTTATTTATCCTGGTTGGTGACTGGACTAGTTGAGTGAAGCCATGAAGGTGTACATGATGGGTTGGATTGTTGCCAGAACAGGATTGCCAGTCAATATTGAAATCACCTAAGATGATAGTTTCTTGGGGGAGATGGTGGGTAGACCAGATGAGGAGGTTTTCTAGGGGAGGGATGTTTTGGCCAGGTGGGAAGTAGCATCCAATTATGTTGATGGTTTTGTTTTGGTTAATTTTGAGGTTGGAATATATTATTTCTTCATTGCCTATTTGTGGAGCTGATGATTTTAAGATCTGGATGTTTAGATGCTGTTTAAATATTATAGCTACACCACCTCCTTTTTTGTTTAGCCGGTCTACTCTTAGTATGCCGTAACCTGTAGGGAGTATTTGCTCACTAGTAATGTGAGGTTTTAGCCAGGTTTCTATCAGGATGACTATATCTGGGGAGTACAAGTCTATGGTGGCATGGAGTTCATGAACTTTGTTGGATATACTTCTAATATTTAGGCATAGTAGAAGGAAGTCACTTGGCTTTCTATTGGCTGTAATATGGGAGAAGTTGTGGTTTCTAGTCTGATTATGAAGATTGGGGTTGGAGATTGTAGGGCCAGGGTTGAGGTGGATGTCTCCATTTAGGGCTAGTTTTGATAAGCATGAGATTATTAGTTTTCTCAGTTTTTGAATATGTTTGTTTATAAGGGAAACTTTATGATTGTGCTCTGTGGGTAATAGGTATGGTGGGAGGGTTACTATGTTAAGTTGTAGGGATGCTTTATGTTTGAGTAATATAGTTGTTAGAATATGTGGGGGGTGCATAGGGATGGTTCTTGAGCTGGTGGGTGGGGAGCTGAGTGTGGGTGAGACATGAGTTAGGGTTGGGAGGATGGCCTAATGGTTAAGGTGTTTGCCTTGCAAGCACAAGGTGCTGGGTTTGAGTCTCACAAGGGATAATTGGCTAGGCTTAAAATGGCTCGCAAGGGCAGTTAGCTTAGTACTAACCTATGAACCTATGAACCTATGAGTGGTGGTGTGAGTAGTAGTACAGTGGTAGTGGTTGAGTGGGTGAATGATGGAGCTTTGGTAGGATGTAAGATATGCAAGGAGAGTGCATGCAGTGAGCATAGGAAAGGTATGCTTGTACATGTTAGTTGAGGAGGTGTGATAGTAGTGGGAAGATGGAGGAGGTAGTTATGAAGATATGAAGTTATGGAATACTTGCAAAGTGAAGGAAATAGTGTAGAAGTCTAACACAGATTATGTACAGCATGATGGAAAGAATAGTTGTGTAAAATTTTACCATAACCATAGATGTCCTTCTCCTCTGTATTGCAGCATTCTTTACATATGGATTGTATTCCATCAACTGACCCAACATCCGGCCTGCATACAAAAGCTTATAGCCACTGCCAGCACATGGGACATTGCACGAATGCACTGAGAACATCGGCCATAAAAGAGACGTCCACACATACCATCCTCAGAATACGTTAACCCATTGAAGACAAGTAATCCAAAGGACACATAAAAAGGGAGTCACCCTAGGAAAGAACAAGCAGTAGGGGAAGGTGGATGGGACAGAATACTGCACCATAGAAGAGAAGGACCTCTATGGTTATGGTACCATTTGACACAACTATTCTATGTCCTTCTATTCAATGTTACAGTATTCTTTACATATGGGAAGTGCAAAGCTCAAAAGGACCCAGGGAGGAGGATGGAGTAGAGGAAGACAATGAAGAAGCCTTTTCTACAAATCCATGCAGAACTGCACTGGCAAATCCTGCCCTGGATCTGCAGACAGTGTCCAACTTGTATTTTTTTGTAAAAGTATGAACAGATGACCAAGTAGCAGCTTCCAAAATGGAATCTTTTGAAGAAAGCTCCTGAGGAGGCAACAGATCTAGTAGAATGGGCTTTAACAGAGGATGATAAAGATTTCCCATGAAAGTCATAGCAAAACACATTAGCCTTAGAGATTCAGGAAGAAATAGTTTGTTTGGAAACAGGTAAACCCAAAGCCCTGGGATGAAAGGACACAAAGAGTTGATCATGCTTCCTAATAAACGTTGTTTTGTCAAGGTAAAATATGAGTCGTCTATGCACATCTAAAGAATGCAGAACTCTCTCGCTAGGAGATTGAGGTGAGGGAAAGAAAGTAGGCAATTGAATGGACTGATTAAGTGACAATTTATTCACCATTTTGGGCAAGAAGGATGGATTAGTTCTCAAAGATATTCTGTCCTTGTGGAAAACAAAAAAGGGAGGGGGGGGGTGAAGCCGTCAATGCCTGAATCTCAGAAACCCTTCTAGCAGAAGTTAAAGGTACTAAAAGTACTGTTTTCCATGTGCAAAACCTCAGAGAAGCAGAGACCTCTGGCTCAAAAGGAGCCTGAGTAAACTTCTCTAAAACATAGTTAAGATCCCAAGGAGGAATAACTGGCTTCCTAGGAGGTTTCATGTGTAGGACGCCTTTAAGAAAAAGCTTAACTTCTAACCTGAAAGCTAAGTTGGGGGGGGGGTCAATGGCAAGCAAGCAAGCAGACAGAGCAGAGCAGTGAACTTTGTCTGAGGAATAGGAAAGGCCACTATTAAGCAACTCATACAGGTAAGAAAGCACTAAAGGAATGCCCGGAGAGAGGGGGGTCCTCTTTTCTTTTGTGGCCCCAGATAGAAAATCTTCTCCACTTGGAAATATAAGATTTCCTGTATTGGGATTCCTGGCCTCCTGCAAAACCAAAAGCATGTCCTTACAAAAAAGGTGTCTGAAAGGGATCAAAAGTTGATCACCCACAAGTTCAGCTGCAGAGTTGAAAGATGTGGATGAATCAAGGATCCCTTGTCCTGACTGAGTAGGTCCAACTGGTGAGATAACTTGTAATGATGACCCTTGGCTAGTTGCAGAAGAAGAGGGAACCAATGCTGTCTTGGTCAAAAGGGGGTCACTAGCAAGATTTTTGTTTTTTCATACAGAATTTTCATCAGGACTTTTTGAATTAGAGGGAAGAGGGGGGTGCATAAAAAAAATCCCCTTCCATGAAAAAGAGCATCCTCCTTCCAAGCCTGAGGGTGAGGGACCCTGGCACAAATAAAGGAAGTTGTCTGCTCAGAGAGGAGGCAAAGAGGTCCAATTCTGGAATACCCAACCAGTGAACTAGATCCAGGAACACATCCCTGTGAAGCATCCACTTGTGGGATTGTGTCATGGATCTTCTGAATACATCTGCCACTGAGTTCTAAGCAGAAGGGATATACACAGTATGCAGTACCACTTTGTACTGGATAGCCAATTTCCATGCTTTGATGGCTAGGTGACAAAGAAGGTAACGTCCCCCCACCCACTTGTTTATGTTCCAAAGGACAATGGTATTGTTTGTAAGCATCTTGAGTAGTCCTGGCAAGAATAGAGGATGAAAAGTCTGCAAGGCCAGAATCAGAGCCGTTATCTCTCTGATGTTGATGTGCTCTTTCTGTTGACAGGGGGAACCAAAGAAGCTGTATATTCCTGGAAGCAAAAGCTGCTCCCCAGCCTAAGTCTGAGGCATCTGTAAAGAGCTGCTGAGCAGGCTGGGGTACCTGAAGTGGAAGGCCTGGGTTCTGACCAAGTTGCTGCATCCACCAAAGCAGCTCTCTTTTCAGGAAGGGAAGAAGATGAATCAAAACAGTTAAAAGATGAGCATTCTGGGACCAAATTGTCTTTAGAAACCACTGGAACTTCCTCGTGTGTAATTTTGCAAAGGGAAGCATGGGGATTGTGGAAGCCATGAACCCCAGCAGTCTTAGAAATTCACTGGCCATGGTGGAAAGAAGAGGCAGAAAGGACTCCATGAAACCCATTAGAGAGAAGGATTTTTCTGAAGGAAGGAAAACCATCATCAAGTTCATTCAGAACCTGCACTCCAAGAAAATGAGATCCTAAGTAGGGATCAGACTAGATTTTTTGAAATTTATTGACAATCCTAGGCCCTGCAGAAAGGGACTAGCTAGGGCAAGGTATTGTTTTAATAGATCTTGACTGATGAAAAGGAAGAGAAGGTCATCCAAGTTTGGATAAACCTGATGACCTTTCACCCTTGGGTAGGCAATGGCTGGAGCCAGGCACTTTGTAAATACCATTACAGCAGTGGAAAGACCAAAAGGCTAGGCAGAAAACTGAAAGTGTGAAGAACCCACCAAGAAACCCAAGACCTTCCTGAACTGAGGATGGAGAGGAATATGCAGGTAGGCATCCTTGAGATCTAGAGAAGCTAGGAAGGGTTGAGGAGGGACCAGGGGAAGAAGAGATTGCAGAGATAGCATCCAGAAAGAATGCTCCACCAGGAAGGTGTTTTAAGAGGGGGAGAGCTAGGATAGGCCTCCAAGGACCAACTTTTCTAGCCACAAGAAACATTCTGGAGTAAAACCCCTTTCACTGTTAGTCTGGAGGAACAGCCTGAATAGTGCCTTGGTTGTAGAGCTGAGAAAGCAACAGAGGGAACAGATGAAGTTGACTGGAAGGAGGCTGAGGTATCCCCTGGAAGGGTGGAAAACTCTTCTAAGTCATGAAGCATCCTTTTTGGATGATAGAAATTACCTGGGAGTCCTGAATGATTTCCATCCATGCTGAAAGGGAAAGAGAGAGAGGCAAAGAGATAAAGGAGTATGACTTGGAAGAAAAATTTGGCCGTCACAGAAAACATGGTCTGGACTGAAAGGGCTGTTGAGGAGAAGGGGCAGAAGTAAAAGGCTTAAACTGTGGGGTTCTCCTGGAAGACTTCTCCAGCCTAGGTCCAGAAGAAGTAGAAGTGGAAGAGCAAGCAGGTTTTCTGACAAAGTGAGTTTTGGCAGGGAAATTCCTATGGAATTTAGGGACTGGGGAAACAAACAAGTGTTTCAAATCCTGGAGCTCCTTACCTTTTTCCTTCAAAGATTTAAAAAGTTCTGCAACTGCTGTGCCAAAAAGGGTAGAGTTATACAAAGCAGCATCAAGCAATTTGGCCTTTATGTCATTAGGAAGTGACTGAAGCAATAACCAAGAATGTCTTCTGAGAACAGATGCAGAAGCTGTTGCCCTAGAAGATGCCTCCCCTGCATCATAGCTACATTTGGTGGAATGTTTAGCTACCTGGGAGGAAGCAGACAAAGGGGAAAAAATCTGTGCTTTAGCCTCTGAATCAGGTAATTGTGAAAGAGGCTGGGAAGCCTCAGAAAGCAGATCCAGAGAGTGCGTAGACATAGTTGTCTGGTTACTAGTAGCTCTAATTGTCAAAGTGGAAGAAGTACAGACCTTCTTCCCCAGCCTTTTCAAAATCTTGCTTTTTTTGTCAGAAAGAATCAGCTTTGCAGAAGGTGACAAGTGAGAAGATTTGTCAGAAATAATGCAGACCGAAGCTGGGTCAGCAGAAGGACATTAGCAAGAAATCACAGAGAAGGACCAACAGCTAACATGGACAGCTTTATTGGAACAGTCGAGTGCTTTCTTCCCTTCTGTGATAAAGGACTTCTTCAGAACAAAATTACAAAATACCCACACACACTACTAACCCAGTCTTAAACAGTAAACCACTAATTACACATCAATTCATTCTTAAAATGACATACCATATATTGAAAAAACAACATATTATATAAAACATGTATCCAATATAACTTGAAAATATGAGCAGATAATACCTAACATTACCTAAAATATTATGTTAGATAAATTATATTATAAAAAACAATATACCAATCCCCTGAATAAGAAATCTAACCTAATATATATCTTAATTTTAATATGCTAGATAAGGTAATAACCTCATTGATACCTGGATACTTTGTGGCATCAAGCCTAAGTTGCCATCTTAGCTCACAGATATCCAAATGAACATCTAGGCATCTACCCTGTGGATCTTTGAACAAATGTTGGATCACAAAAAATCTAAAAACATGGTCTCTACATTTGTTAATATGCCTTGGTAATGCATTAGTTTGCCTAGTATATCTGATGTCCAATAAATGTTCACTTATTCTGTTCTTAAAAGGTCTAGCAGTCTTACCCACATAAAAAATAGGGCACATTAAACACTTAGCTACATAAACCACATTAGTGGTACTACAATTAAAATGCCCATTGATCTTCAATGTTTTTCCATTTAACACAAAACTGTCCTCGGTTTCTAAAATATAGGGGCAAAAGTTGCAGTGCTGACACTTAAAATTCCCTTTTCTTCTATTCATGCTGATGACCCATTATCTTAGCACCTTCCATTAGGTGATTTTCTAAGTAAAGATTCACGGCTGACAGATAACTATGGGGGATCTTAGGCACAAAGGCCTGAGAAAAAGAACAGGAGTGGTGGTCATGAGTAGGCCCTAAAGAGAACAAGCAAAGCTCATGACCATCTTTATGTGGAATTTGACTGCCACACTTACACTTAAGCTTCCTGGATAACATGAGCAACAACAAGGGGCAGCAACAAGGAAATAAATCTCCTATGGGATACTTATTTGAAGCTGGAAGACGTAACTACCGATATCCAACAGCAGACCTAACTTAAAAATCAACCTTTCCAAATGGCGGCGAAAAAGTTCTGAGGATGTTAAGTACACATGTCCTTTTTAAGGCTGACATTCTCAGTGCCTTCGTGCAACATCCCACATACTGGCAGTGGCTATAAGCTTTTGTATACAGCCCAGACGTCAAGCCAATTGGCAGAATACAACCCATCTGTAAAGAATACTCCAACACTGAAAAACAGGTGGGTGGGAGACATCTGAAGGAGAAATATGAACATGGGAAAAGAGATTTAATATAGTGCAATATTTACAGACATGAGAAAGCAAACGTATTCAATACAAAAGAGCAGCGCAAAAGATATTTGAAGAGAAATACAAGAAAAGATGTCCAGATATGCTAAATTTCACAATACAAAAACTAAGAAAACAAAAGCAAAAAGTAGAAAAGAGGATTAGTAAAGGAGAAGTTAAAGAAATAGAAACTGAAGTTATGGATTACCTGCAAAATGAAGAATTTAGTGAAGAAAATCCAATTGTGGTAATTTCACAGCAGGAGAAACAGGTGGAACAGGAAGCATGTGATCATTTGCCATATAAAGATACTGTGGAGCCTTCAGCAGTAAACCAATACAACAGTTCAGTTGGAGCTGCACAGTAAGGAAAAGAGAAGGAAACTGCCAACTCTGATGCAGTTAATGTTGTGCAGTGACAAGCCAGTGAGCTCCCATATGAAAGAGCAATTGATGAAAAAAGGTGAAGCTGAAGAGAATAATGTCAACAATGTTCTGGAACTTTCTGTAGAATACCTGCCGTAAATGGAGAATAAAGAATGTGCCCTTGGTTTAGAAGAAAATGATCTAAAGATGATTTAACAGAGCTGGATAGACATATCAAGACCAAAGAAAGAAATAGATTACAGAAAGTCAAAAAACCCAAAATGTTAGAAGTTTGATAAAACAAATGAACACAATAATCAAGACTATTAACAGAAATGTATGTGCTATAACAGAACTAAATACCATACACTACCGTGCAACTAAATTAATAAGAGATAAAGTCTTACCACAAAAAATACAGGGCAATAAGGGAAATGAAGAGAAGAAATCAAATACCATCATGGAAGTATCAAACAGAGAAAACTATAAAGCAATTATGACAAGAAGTGTCACTGTTAGAAGAATATAGAAGAGGGAACAGATACACATAAGCACCTACAAAGACAGACGTGATTAAAGCAACAAGCAATCTTAGAACAGACCGGGATCATTACAAATAATAAAATAAAGATATCACCACAGACAGAAAAACTTGTAAGATATGCAGGTAAATATAAAGCAAAAGTACAAAACAGACAATTCATTGATGACTGAAAAAAAGACTTACACAGAACTGAGAAACAAAGTAAAAGGGATATAAACACCACCAACAAAAAAAAAAAAAAAGAAGAAATAGACACTTTTTGGAGAAATATCTATGAAGACCTTATAGAGGGTAATAAAGATACAGAATGGATAGAAGTGAATGAAACTGTACGAAGTTTGCATGCACAGGAAATTAAATGGGTTGAAGTAACAGGCAGAGAAATTAAAATAAAATTAAGAAAAGTTCCTAATTGGAAAAATCCAGTCCCAGATGCAGTAACTAACTTCTGGCTGAAAGTATTAACATCTTTACACAGAGATTTCGTCCTGAGTATGAACTACTTATATGAGCACCCCGAACAGACACCAGCTTGGTTAACAACAGAAAAAATGGTACTCCTCCTGAAGAGTGAACCTGCAAGCTATCCTAAAAACTATAGACCAATAACTTGTCTTCTGATGATGCAAAAACTATATACCGGAGCTGATGCCAACAAAACTGACAGTCAATTAGAAGAAAACTCACTTGTGGCAATAGAACAAAAGCGTAATAAAAGAAAGTCATATGGAACAAAGGATCATTTGTTTTTAAATAAAGTCATACGGGAGAATTGTAAAAAGGGGAAGAATCTAAGTATGGCATGGATATATTAAAAAAACATCTGACAGCACCTATATTCATAGATAAAGGAGTGCCTACAAATGTATAAGATACACCTTCCTTGATCAATTACATTACAGTGACCATGAAACAGTGGCAAACCATTTTGCAAGCTAAGACATGATAAAGGACAAATTATTATGCCAGGGATAAAAAGGGGACATTCAGGGTGACTCCTTGTCACCGCTGCTCTTTTGTTTTGCCCTTAACCAATTAAGCTGTCTACTTAATAGATTAAGATCATGGTTACAATCTGGCTATCAGAAAACAACAAAGTGTAAAGACTTCTCATCTTCTTTTTGTGGATGATTTAAAACTATACAGTTCATCAGATGAGGGGTTGAAAGCATGAGTGGAAATGGTCAAAACTTTCTCAGATGATACAAGAATGGCATTTGGTCTTGGCAAATGTGCAAAAGCAACATTTAAAGCAGGAAAGCTGCAGCACCAAGAACATATTAGTCTGGGACAGGAATGTGATATAAAGGAACTTGAGCAGGAGGGAATATATCAATATTTGGGAACTGATGAAGGGTTGACAATAAAACATGAACAAATGTGAGCAAAACACAGTAAGGAATATTTTAGAAGACTAAAGTTAATACTGAAAACAGCCCTGACATCTGGGAACAAAGTCCAAGCTACAAACTAACTTGCTCTTCTTGTTTTAACTTACAGTTTTTTGGGGTGACTTGACTGGCCCCAAAAGGTACTGGATCAGCTGGACAGGAAAACAAGTAAAATGCTTTATAATTATCAAATGACTTATAAAAATCAGTATATACGAAGATGGCATATTCCCTGTTCTGAAGGAGGTATGAACCTCCTCAAAACTGATTACATGTAGAGATCTGTTTTATAAGACTGCATACGTATCTGTTGACCTCACCACATTCAAACATAGTGAAAGTTTTAAAATATGCAGAGAATAACAAGCATTACAATACTGATGAAGCTGAGAGAGACACAGAGCATTATAGAGAAGGATGACATTTACATCACATCACCCATTACCAACAGTTCAAAAAACAGATGCCAGAAAACAAGATATAGCTGTCCACGAAAAGAAGATAAAAGAAGCATTGATCACTGAAATTGCTACACCCAGTGACTACAGAGTCTTACATATAGAGAGATACAAAGTCATAAAATACCAGTGTTTGCAGAAATGAGGGCAATGTGGAAGAAGGGAACCCAGACAGTTCCAATAGTAGTCATAAAAAAAAATTACAGTCTCATTTAGAAAGTCTGCCAATACATGTAACTCTGTATGAATTGCTGAAGGAGTCACTTCTGGGAACATTGCAGGTGCTGAGAAGAGTACTTTTAGCTAACATCAAAGACTGAAACAATATTAATTCCACAAACTTTAATCATATTTGCACTTAAGAATGGGGTCCATTCCTGTCATGGTATTAGAAACCCAAAAGACTTGAGGAAATTAAACCCAAATAATAAAAGCTGAGAATATGATAACTGGCATTTTCAATATTTCAGCGACTCCTGTTCTGCACACACTTCTGCTGACAGCTATTGCTTTTCTTACACTCTAATGCAGGTGAGGAATGCCTGCACACACGTGTGTGTGTGTGCATGTGTGTGTGTGTGTGTGTGTGTGTGTGTGTGTGCATGTGTGTGTGTGTGTGTGTGTGTGTGTGTGTGTGTGTGTGTGTGTGTGTGTGTGTGTATGTGTGTGTGTGTGTGTGTGTGTGTATGTGTGTGTGTGTGTTTGCTTTGATCTCTGTTGACAAAATCAAGCTTTTTCTAAAGTGGGTTCCTGAAGTGAATAGTTTTTGTGCTATTGTGGTGCTCCTTGAGCTACTCATAGAGTAAAATCCAAAGAGGTTATTAGCACAAGCAGCAGTACCTCCTTGTTCAGTCATAGTTTGTTTTATTTTTATTTTATTTACATTTGTTAAATGAGGTGGAGCTCTGAACCATGTTGACTCTTTTTAGGCTCTGCCCAATATTTAATATCAACAATAGTAGTACTAGTAATTAATTATAATAAAATCTGCTACTGATGTGCATTGCCTAATGAAGACACAGTTATGATATGTTTACAGCAGAGTATACATGGGTAAAGTGACACCTCACAAATTATCTATAAGCTAGCAGAAGAAAAGCATTGGTTATATGGATTCCTATCAGTTCATCAAAATTTCACCAGTTCGAACACCATATGTTCGAACTGTGAAGTTCGAAAACTGATAATCGCAAAGCCGCGGAACACCAAATTCTTTCCCAGGGAAAGAATTTGGTGGGCCGTTTCTGTGGCTTTGCAATTTTAAGCACTGCGGTGGAAAGTTACAGGTCAGGTTCAGGTAAGTGTGTGATTGTGCAGACATTAAGATTAGGGTGCGGCTTAGGTGAGTTAGGGTTAGGGCGCAGGTGAGGTGGGTGTGCAATAGTGACAGACTTTAGAGTTAGGGCAGGATAGGTGAGTTAGGGTTAAGGCATGGGTGAGCTGGGTGTGCAATAGTGACAGACTTTAGGGTTAGGGCAGGATAGGAGAGTTAGAGGGTCTATATCAGAACATCGAAGTATTAAAACTTCGAATGTTCTGATATCGAACACTATTTAGGAAATGCTAAGAATAGCGAAGCAGCAGAACAGCAAATTCTTTCCTCAGGAAAGAATTTGGTTGGCCGTTTCTGTGGCTTTTCTATTCTTAGCACTGTGGTGGAAAGTTACTGGTTGGGTTCCTGTAAGTGTGCGATTGTTTGTACGTTAGGGTTAGTGGTGGGTTAAGTGAGTTAGGGTTATGGTGCGGGTTAGGCATGTGTGCAATAGTGACAGACTTTAGGGTTAGGGTGGTTTAAGTGAGTTAGGGTTAGGGCGCGGGTTAGGTGAGTGTGTGATAGTGACGGACCTTAGGGTTAGGGTTTGGGTTAAGGTAAGTGGGTAGATAGTAGTGTATGTTTAGTTTAGTGTAGTGTTAGATGTAGGAATTTAAGTGTATGTGTGTGATTGCTGTTTGTTTGATGGACTTGTGTTGTGTGTATGTGTTTCAGAGCAGCAAATTTTTTCCATGGGAAAAAATTTGCTGTTCTGAATGTTCGATATTTTCATGTTTAGATGTTTTGGGGCCAATGAAATATTGTTCGCTATTTTCATCTTTCGATAACGTGATATAAACGTGAGTTAGAGTTAGGGCGTGGGTCAGGTGAGTGTGTGATAGTGACGGACCTTAGGGTTAGGGTTTGGGTTAAGGTAAGTGGATAGATAGTAGTGTATGTACAGCTTAGTGTAGGGTTAGATGTAGGATTTTAAGTGTATGTGTGTAGATTTCTGTTTTTTGGTGTGCTTGTGTTGTGTGTGTTTCCTGGAGCAGCGATTTTTTTTCACTGGGGAAAAAAATCGCTGTTCTAAGCCTTTGATGGTTTTGCACTTCGAGGTTAAAAGTTTCAACGGGTCTATATTAGAACACTGAATGTTCAAAATTCCGAGTGTTCTAATATCAACCCATTTTCAGCGAACGCTGAAAATATCGAAGAAACAAAACCAAATTTTTTCCTAGGGAAAGAATTTGGTTGTCTGTTTCGGTTGCTTCAGTATTTTCAGTGCTGTGGTGGAAAGTTACGGGTAGGGTTCGGGTAAGTGTGCGATTGTGTGGACGTGAGGGTTAGGGCAGGTTAGGTGAGTTAGGGTTAGGGCACGGGTCAGGTAAGTATGCGATTGTGTGGACGTGAGGGTTAGGGCGGGGTAGGTGAGTTAGAGTTAGGGCGCAGGTGAGGTGACTGTGCGATAGTGACGGACCTTAGGGTTAGGGTTTGGGTTAAGGTAAGTGGACAGTTAGTGGTGTATGTATAGTTTAGTGTAGGGTTAGGTGTAAGAGTTTAGGTGTATGTGTGTGGATTGCTGTTTGTTTAGTGTGCTTGTGTTGTGTGTATGTGTTTTGGAACAGCAAATTTTTTCCCTAGGAAAAAATTCCCTGTTCTGAGTGTTCAATGTTTTAAATTTTCGATTCATAGGGTTCGATATTAGAACACTTTAACTTTTGAATGTTCGGTGTTCTAATATAGACCCATTTGAACATATGGTGTTTGAACTTCTGCCATTTCATCGAAGTGATACAGACCCGGTTATATTACACATCTGTGTTGAACCATATCAGAACATTTCATAAACATAATACAAACTTGTTTCAATGTTTCTAAGCCAGTAAACAAAGTGTATAGTTTTCACATGTGAACACGTTCCAGTGTAACTTCAGCACTACAGGTTCCAGAAAGAACATTCTGAATTAGTAAATGACTTGAAGTAATAGTGAGTGAAAGAAATGGATCACCAAGGGCATCACTATATTCTTTCTAAAATGATTTTTGTTGCATTAATACACAACGTTCTGCAACAGTAAAAGAAAAATAGCTACTGGCTATCCATGACTACTGACTTCTAATAACCCTTCCAGTCCAGCCTAATTAAGCACGTCTCCCCCCAGCCTCATTCAACCCCTGAAAACGCTTTACCTCATGGCTGATACAAAGAAACCTTAAATGCCAGCCAATGTTGTCCACAGCGCGACTGCATTATCCATATTAGAATGCCACCATTCCATTTAGTCCAAGAGCCACTAATGTCAGATATTTTTTAGCTTAGAGAGACAGTTTAATGCAGCCTTTCTGATAAGCGGATTGCAGCTCCATAACACATAGCATATTATCTAGTCATCCATAACAGAATAAATTATTTCTATAAAAGTCAAAACAGACATGAAAAGAAATTTCCTCAAACCTTTTTAGAGCTGTCAATGATATTGGTATTGCTGTGGCATGGAGAGACGGATCATGGTCAAACGGGGCCCTAGGCAGGTTAGTGGATCAAATCCCCCACTTACACACACAGCAGCCCCCTACAGTCCCCCTGAACACACAGCAACCCCCTTACAGCCATTCGTGTCCCATCACTTGGCTGTTTTCCCCATTTGCCATAAACACTGTTCAAAGCTGTCAGTGCGCATCCTTTTTGTCTTCTTCTTTACTTCTACAATGACTACAGATATATGGATTTAATTTAACATGTTTATTTCAAATTTTACAGCACAAACACATTTGCTAAACAAAACAGTACAGTCTCACAATGTAAACAGACTTAGCATTAACAGTAAATTTCTCTGCTCTTAAAACTCACATGATCTGAAACAGCATTGAAACCCACATTCAAAGAAAATGCATCTGGCCAGTGGCAGATTAAGTCTACCTTTGGGCTGTTTTCAAACCATAGGCTCCTTGCTCATATTTTTAGGACCAGGCATACATGTATGTGTTTTTTGATTCACTTTCCTTATTGTATTAAGTTATCTTCCTTGAATAATACAGCACCAATTGTTTCAGTGTGTTTTAAATTTGTAGTTTTGACATTTTTCTGGTAAGCAATGAAACAAAATGAACCAATAATGATAGAACTGCCCATTTCAGAACATTTCAACCATAAAAGGCTGCTCAAACTTCTGTCATTATAATCCACCAATATCAGTCAATAAGAGGTTGCTACTAGCAAACAACTTTATATTTGAGTGTTTTATCTACACATTCAGTGCCTGCTGTCCTTGAAGAATAAATTGCCTATGCTACATAAAAGCTGGTAATATTGTAGCAGTGAATGGATGGCAGACTGACAACTGGTTCATAGGTACTAGGCATCTCATCCAAAGGAGGACACCACCACCCCCTTAAAGTACAACACAGTATCAGCAAATCAGCTACATGCTGTGGAAGTAGAACTTATAGCCAACTGCATCAAAAGCAAGTATGCTACCTGTTTTGCTACTATCACTGCTTTCAAATTGTACAGCGCAATGATGAACATTTGCTAAACAAAACAGCATGATCAGCAGTAAACTCTTCCCTTGAAGCTCACAATTCCTTGAACATGCACTGAAACTCACAATTCTATGAAAAGAACCTGGAGCCGACAATTCCTTAAAAATGCACTGAAAAACTTGCAATTCCTTGAAAATGCACTAAGGTAGCTGGTGTCATACCTCTCAACTGTCCAGATTTCCACAGAATGCTGTTTTTTTTCCTCATAATTTTGGTCTTATCCTCATAAAATTTGGGTTTTTCTGGCAAACTCCAGAGGACTGAAGTCCCTAAGTAATGACATACATTTGAGTTTGAGACTTTATATCCTTTAGATAATGTTAACTCAGAACCTATTATTCTAACAACATGCTAAGTTTATAAAAGCAATATTTAAAATTCATCCATATTTATAGGTCTTTGTTACCCCCCCACATTGTTTAAGGCTTTGCCCAGATTTCTCATGTTAGGAAATTAAGAGGTGTGATTGGTGTAGAGGTTCCAGGCTTTTGTGTCCTGTAACCAAGGTACAGGGTTTGAGCCTGGGTAAATTAACTAACCTACCATTCCTAACACCTCTACCTTACCTTCATTGGGAAGAAGCTCCTTATCAATACATTTGTTGTTACTATTCTGTGGGTAACAGAAATGGTGCAGTTGTTTATTTAAATTCCATTTGTAGACATGGAAAAGAAAAGAAGAAGCAGGACGTACACATGCAGGGATGTAATGGAATTCTTAAAGAAGGCATGTATTTTTTTCTTTTTTAAACTAAAAAAATAAATGTTGTGGCAGCCCCCATAGCCAGAGGGCCTGCTTCCATCCAGTAGGGGCCCCTACTAGCCAGCAGGCCATAGGCAATTCCCTAGGTCGCCTAGTGCTGGATCCGGCTCTTGTGGCCTGATCCACTTGGTGCAATAGTTAGAAAGAGACACTTATGGTATGTTCCCTGTTTTACTTTTAGCATCCATCATAATGGACACATAGCTCCATCTCTCAAACAGCCAAAGGCAAAAGGCACTACTACTTTAAACTATCTTCCCTTTTCAGCAAACTTTTCGGATTCCAAAATGCTTTCCTGAACACTACTCACATATACATCATAAAGAAATGATACAGTACACAAACGTTTTCCTGTATACTACTTACATGGACACCCTGAGTTAATGAGACAGTACACAGATGCTGTCCAAACATGAATCACTGTGAAATGTACATTTTTTCTGAAAAAAAATACTGCAAAATTCTTTAAAACTTTTCATACATGATCCACATGATTTGAACAAGCTATTTCATATATGTACTTGAAAATAATTTCCAAAAGCCTACATGAAATGTTTTTCTTTAAAGATTTTATGATTTGCTGATAAGATTGGGAAAAGTCATACATGTAAAAATTAAACAGATTCCACCCATTACCTCTTTCATTGAGCCTCGACCACTTGTTTCAAACACAGAGTTCCTTCTGTAAGTTGGGAGGAGCAATATAAGTGCATGACAACCTGGTGTGTATAACACTCATTGACTTTTGACAACCATTCACGCTATGCCTTCTTCCATTCTCCATAATGGTGGTAGCCACATACTGTAGATTCATCCATACATCCATTTTTGAAAAGACTTGTCCTATGGAAGATAAGATCATTGTAGTTCCAAGCTGTACAGTTAGGCCTGATGTCCTTGTCCCCAGAAATAGTCTCTAGTTCATCCTGTGGGACA
This sequence comes from Protopterus annectens, assembly GCF_019279795.1. Taxonomy (NCBI): domain Eukaryota; kingdom Metazoa; phylum Chordata; order Ceratodontiformes; family Protopteridae; genus Protopterus; species Protopterus annectens. The sequence continues at coordinate 548,352,343 of NC_056748.1, forward strand.
CAGAAGGGTGTGGTAAGAGGGGTAACTGCAGGAATTAGGTACATGACCAGCTACGGATCCAGTATCCTCGGTGTGCGTGTATATGTGTGTGTGTGTGTGTGTGTGTGTGTGTGTGTGTGTGTGTGTGTGTGTGTGTGTGTGTGTGTGTGCGTGTGCGTGCGCGCACGTGTGTGTGTGTGTGTGTGTGTGTGTGTGTGTGTGTGTGTGCACGCACGTGTGTGTTTGTGTGTGTTTGTGTGTTTTTCAGATACATGTGAAGGAAATCAGAAGTAATCACCTCTTCCCCAATGAAGCATCTATAGAAGGATTTTCAAAGGATGGCTAATTCATAAAAGCAGCAAATGATTAAAGAATCACCAGGGGATGTGGAACTGACAGAAACAGAGCACAAATCATCGCAAGGTGTTGACCACAATGACCCACCAAGAAAAACAATGCTGCCACTGTACAGGGTCTTTGTCAGGCCATACCCTTAGCACTATAAGCAGTCCTGGGGGCCATACAAGGAAAAGGACAAAAGGAAAAGGAAAGGGCTGACAGATGAACACAGCGGGCAGCCATAAGAAAGATCTGTGGGATGGACGAGATGTGATAGAACCATAAAACAGAAAAGCTACTGTGTCTTCTCACTTCAGACTGGAAGGGACACGGGGTCATGACACCGGTGCTCAAAATAAAGTCAAGGACATGTGAGTAGGTCTTACTAAACAGGAAGTACAGAGGGAATGAAAGGACACAGCCATTAGAATGTAGATGTATTATATTTATTTCATTTTACTTTATTTTACTTGGCCAATATACTGAAAAGATTATTTGACTCCTAATCAAATAAAAATACAAGTGCTTATGCAGGGGTGAAAACCTCTCTGTATTCCCACTTTCAATCTTTGACTATACTAACTCTATGTATATATACACATATCTATAAAGCACATTTGAAGACAGAACCTTGAGAACCTTGCTCACCTTTTTGTGTAGCTAAAAGCAATATAAATACACTTATCCACCTCTGCCTATGCGTACCTCTCAACCTCTTACCACAAGAAATCTGGACAAAGCCTGACCTAATGGACAGACAAAGGCCCACAAATAGAGACATACTTTAAATATTGCTCTAATAAACTTAGAACATTGCTAGAATAACATGATTTGTGTTAGTATGCATTTTTTTTGAATGATATGAAGTCTGAAACTTGATTGCATGTCATAATTCAGTGACTTTAATCCTCAGATCATCCCAATGATTTACTAGAAAACCACAAATTTTATAAGGAACAGACCAAAAATATGATGCAAAAGCCTGGATATTCTGTGAAAATCTGGATATTTTGAGAGGTATGTGCCTATGGAATGTTTTCGAAATAAACCATCCCAATGAAAATTTCAGCAAGCTATTGAAACTTCTCATAGGAATGTCAGTATCTATGCAGCTAACCCAAAACAAAGTTATCTGCTTTCAAAGACAGCTTGCAAGTGAAAATTATAAGCTGCTTATTGTGATACGCTTAATGGGTTGCCAGTGTGTAAACCCACCAAAATTTGTACAATTCAGTAAATTACAAAACATGAATGCCTGATTCATGAAGTTGTGCAAAGTCAGTTACATAAAGACGCAATTTTACTTCCTATGCCTCATTTTTGCCTTTTGTTCTAGATATAAACTGACATCGCATTTATCCAAAGTACACAAAGAACTGCAACAGATTGAATATTGTCCTTATATGACCAAACAATTTCAGAAACTATAAAACTGGCTCATGGTTATGACAAATGGAGTGAAGAGACAGTCCTCCACCAAACCTAACAACATAACTCTGTGGAATTTCCTGCAGTCACTACTTCAATTCCTAACTTGTGAACATATTTCAGCAACAAAAGTATCACGTTGTTGCACAATATTTACATATGAGGAAGACTACAATTTGAAATGTACAGTAAACTGTATTTATTCTCCAGTATTGCTGCCAATAAATAGCCTTCTGACCCCTCTCTGACTCCTCCATAAATGACCTTCTCTCCTTCAGGGCTGCCAAAGCATAATGTTCTTACTGAATGGAGGACAACTGGCAATTTAAAAATTCTTTGCATAGCACAAATGCTGATCCAGGGTATCCAAGCTGAAAGAACACTTTGTGCACTCCAAAAAACACCTACTCTGAGAACAAAAGGTAATCTTGTCACTTATCTCACACATGTCGAGAGTGGAGAGACAGACAGCTTAGCCTTGAATATTACAATTACCACAAGTACTGTAAGAAATTATATGTGGTGTATCATGTTTTTGTACTGTAAACATCCTTCCACAACATCACAATTATTCTAACAATTAAAGCCACTTCAGCATTTGGATTGTGCTGTAAAATTACCAGTTTATGTTACAAAACCAGGATATGCAAATTAAAAATGCAATGTGATACAAGTAAGAAGCAGAACCAAAGAAGAGAAATGAATTCTAATATTATGCATAAGAGAACCTTAGCTTACTACAAACTGTTTATGGGATCATAGGGCATATGTGGCAACTTGAGTGACAACCCCATTTGCCCCTTGCCAATACCCACCCTTTTGTTAACAATGGTGATCAAATACTAGGGATAAATAGAAGCTAATAATTTAAACACTGACTACATTGACAAAGAAAAAAGATACATTAAGCCTAATGGTGCCTAATCATGCGCTAGCAAAGTCCATACAGCTGGGTTAATGCTATTAAAGCAGGGATTCCAGTTAAATTAATTTGAAAATACAATACTGCTCACTGCATATTCAAACTGCTGTCCAGTTGATATGTGATAATGCCTTTTGTTAATCCAACATCTGATATGCAAAATGAAGTCATTAAACCTTTTCCAGTTTATAAATGCTGTTCTTAAGTTCATAGTTTCATAGGTTAGTACTAGGCTAACTGCCCTTGTGAGCCATTTTAAGCCTAGCCAAGTTCACCATTTTTTTTTGAATTTATGAACATGACCTTATTCATTAGTTAACCTGACCACCAGTTCTTAATAAAATAAAATAAATAAAGTAAGCAATAGTGGGAAAACCATGCAATGAAATGGACAAATCAAGATGCAGTATATGAACAGCATTCCGGATTGCTGGGTCTACATCACACATGAAACTAGGATAAGGGAGTACTTCACATTAGCTCACAGCAGTATCTTATACCACTTTCACTGAAATATCCATGCATTATACACTACTTCTCCTGAGCTAACACAAACACTGCTTCTTAAGTAATACATTACAGCGCATCGCTTGCTGTAATTACACTCCAGTATCTGGAAAAAGACAAATCAGGTAAGTGTTCCTACAGAGCAAGACCTGATCTTAACAAATGTTAAGCACTGCCTCCTTTACTTGTTAAGACCAGGTATCGCAATAGGCAGTTAAACCTTCCAGAACTGACCAATAAACAACAGTGGCAGAATAAAAAAAGAGATATGTTTCTGTCTGTTGTCTGTGCCAGTAATGTGTCCCTGGCATTTTCTAACATAACAGAATCTCTTACATTGTCTTTGTGACAGTGGCCGCTAAATGCTTTATAACTTTGAAAGCTGCCAAAACATTTAACAATTTTTTTTCTGTAACTAGTAACACATGGAGCGGATAAAGCTCCATGCACTACAATGAATTATGTTTTGATATCTGATCAAAACCCTTTATTATGTGTTCTCAACATGGATGCCAAGATTCACTTCTTGAGTATTACTCTCAAGGTAAATTTCTTGGTATCCCTGCATCAAACACATAATAAGCTGGTTATCATCAACAACCTGCTAATACTCCTCTGTATAACAATAAAATGTTTAGCATTAGAGATTAATAATTCCATGAATGCTAGTCTTCTTTTTGCATTTATAAAGGGTTTAAAATTTATTGGTAATTTTTTTCTGTGAAGATAGATAAGCTACTCTACAAAACTGATTAAAGCTTTAGTCAATACATAGTAATTTAGCATGGCAGAGGTCCTAGTGCTGCTAAAAGACTTGTTTGTGCTGATAATTCATATTACAAGCTCACCATGCTGCCATTTTCATTTCATGATTTATTACATTACAGGTTGTCCTGTCGTTAAAGGCGGGATGACAATGAAGTAACGGATGCAGCATAAAATAAATGTAACATGCTATTAGCAGAACATTACTATATGGTACAAGTAGAAACTGTGACTCCAAAGGGAAAGCACCAAAACATCAGATGCTGGAATCGCATTTCATGGTTAAACCCTGTTCCCGGACTCTTCCCAGAAGTCTTTTACCATATTATGTAAAGCAGTAGGACTGTCAACATCAATACACCCTTTGCAGTGTCAAGTAAACCAGTCACCTACTTTTGTACATTATGTTCCTAACCTTATGTCTAATAGGATTCATGGCCCAAGCAAAGAATGACTGAGCCACAGCACCCTCATGTCTGTCTAGGAATGAATGGGACTAATTTTTAGCTCTACAGGAGGAACAAAGGAGTAGTATAAAAAGCATATAAAGTTTGCAAATGCCTTCTGCTGTAAATAAAGTACACAAAAGATGTGAAATTAATGAAACTGAAACTGAAATTCTTCTGTCCTGTGACTATAAGATCAATGACCCTTACTAGGCCAGGAAGATACAGGCTGTAAAAGCATAATTAGAAAATTCTATAAACAGAAAGTTAGCCAAGAGCAGGTACTCAAACTCATCAACAGGTAAATGTGAAACTCTGCTTAAGTACCTCTGTGGTCTCTGGATATATAAATATATATATATTTATATATATATATATATATATATATATATATATATATATATATATATATATATATATACCAAACAGCTGAATAAACAAGACAGAGAAGCGAGAGCTACTGTTGACCCTATGGTATATACACGTGTGAGTTTGTTTGCTCATCTATGTCTCTGTTTTTGATGTCTTCTGATAACTGAGCCAGAGTACGTTAAGACTCAGTAATCCTTTTAGTTAAAAACAGGTAGCAAAAGGTTTAGCTGGAGACCAATATTTTTATTGCTTGTAATCTTTTTTGTTCACAAAGTGATTATTTTTCTGTTTTCCCTATGTTAATTTTTCTGCATATTTAACAGTTAACTATATTGTTTAATACATTCTTCTCAAGTAAATTATAATTTACTCACATTTTAAAAAGCTCTTAGCTAATGACCATTTTATTAATTTATTAATTTATTAATTTATAAGAGTGTATTTATTACTGAAAGGTAGAAAACTGCTGACATCTCCCTATTACAACTGACCAGACTGCTGCATGCTACTATCTCTGTTTATAATTATACAGCTTATTATCATTAACAGTAAAACAGTAATTAGGAATTCCCTAGTCAAGAAATCTGGGGTGGTGTCAATTTTCCACCTTGGGTCAGGACAGTAGGCTGCAGTATTAGAGAAAAGTATCAGCCTTCCCTGGAAATGAATGTGCATGCATATATTTGGTTGCATGCAAGAGTTTATTTAAAGCACTGTTACTGTGTGCAACTGAGCACTGCAAAGCACAGAAGCCTAGACAGAGTGGGGGGAAAGTGATCTGGGAAGGGAGGCCACTGACTTTGCTTGTTGAGTGTTCAGTAGGAAGTCTGTTCTTGGGTATAGCAATGTTATGGAAATGTAATTATTGTACAGCACCAAAGGAAAACATATTAACCATACACTAAAACCTCTAAGTGGTGCAACCATGCCATAGAAAGAGGGAGTTAGACAAACCAATCAATAAATCTATATAAAGAAGATCAGAAAGAAGGTCAGAGAGGGAAATTATTTCATCTACTTTCTGGTTTATACAGCAGCCTGACAGCAGGGTTCAAGGACAACATTTTTGAAATGAGCAATAAGCCTTTTGCATAGCTAGAGTCCAAAGATGTTGAATGACTTGATCATTGAGGTCAGCTGATTGCTAGTAAACAATCTCAGTGCTTTGGTAGATGAGCAAGTATAGCGCTGTCACAGACCACATGAAGCTGGCAGTGTATAATGAAAAATTAAGTGGAACAAAAATAGATAGAAAGCAAGGCAGATATCTCAAGAGAAACAGATGGAAGTATTATGTGTGGGGAGAAATCTATAATAAAGTCAGAGCATTTATTTAAAAAAAAAGAAACCTATCAAGGTTTGCACAAGTTACAATGGTTTCTAATTTTCAACATATGGTCAGAGGTATCGTGTCAGTTGTCACCACCTCTTTTGATTCAATGTCATTCTTCTATTTTCTTTGACAGTCATGCCTGATTGTCATAGGTCTTCTCTCACACAATCCATTCATCTGTTTCCCAAACATACTTTTTCCTTTTGCCTTTTTCCTGCCACTCCCAAATATTTATCAAAATATCTTCTGCTTTCCTGTATGTGTCCAAACCACCATAATCTGCTCTTTTGACCTTCTGTGCAATAGGAACCACTTTGGCTTCTGTTCTGAAGTTATCATTTCTTCATCTGTCTAACAGTGTGCATCCTACCACCCATCTCAGACACTTCACCTCTATCACTCTGCCCATGTTTCTGTATTATACAGTAGTATTAACCACACTACTGTTCTGTGCACCTTACATTGCAGTGGTAATCATGAGAAGAAATAATGTTCAAAATATTGCCACTGCTGCAATATCCTTAGCAATGTGGGTTATATCCTGCCATGGATATAACAGCCAGCCAGCTTCCAAAGCTTCAGGGAACCTTTCATATGCCAAACCATCAGTCGTGT
>NC_056748.1:548364048-548369048 GCF_019279795.1 Protopterus annectens
AATGATTCAGTTAAGAATGACAGTTTGTATATACAACCCGCTGATAAATACCAAATTTTACCTTGCCAAAATATTTGAAATGTTAAATGACTCTAATACATATTTTGAAAGTGATAAGGTTACTATAGATAGAATGATTAGTAATGTGCATGCTGCTATATATGATTTATTGATGGAAGGTAATATTACTAAATGTTTGTATGATTTCTTTTTAGTTGAATTTCTGAAAATTCCTGTACTTTACTGTGTCCCCAAAGTGGATAAGGATCCTGTGGACCCACTCATGAGACCTATAGTTTCAGGGAGGGGGTGGGCTACAGAGCCCTTGTCGTTGTTTGTGGGGAAAAAAAAAACATCAGACCAGCGCTGGAGTGAGCTGACACTATTTTGAGAGACACTAAGCATTTTTTTAAAACATTGTATGAGTGGAGTTGTGTTAATACTAATGACAACTTTGTGTTGGTGAGTCTTGACGTGTCACTTTTTACTGTGATTCTTGAAGTAGGGATAGAATTTATAATATTTGTCATACCTGTCAACCTGGAAACATCAAAAATCTGGACAAAAGCCCATGAAAAATATGTACAAATCTGTATGCTGATTAACATAGAATTTGCATGCATAATTATGTAACCCCCACCCACTCTTCTTCCTGGGCCAACTTTCGAATTCAAACTGAAGAACAGACAACTAAAATATGGCCCCAGACCCTGTAGTAAATGGTAACCTTTTTTCGGGGGGGGGGGGGGGTGTGCAGCAATGATGTTCACTGGAAAGGGAGAAGATGATGACCCTTAGGATTTTGTTTCTTGTGACTTGCAGTATGTGGGTTTTGTGGTAAAAGTAGGGCATTTAATGGTAGGCAATATTTTAATCTTAGCAAAAGAATATTATAGTTTGCTAGGGCCTCCAAAGGTCATTCTCCATGGTCTTCTGCTCAGTGAGAGTTTGTGCTGTCTGGGGCTGTCTTAGAGATTGCTGCCCTTCCCCCTCACAAAATTACAGTCAGATGGGGACCCCATGCACAGCCCTCCTCCCTACAGCCATTCCAATTTCCCATTACTTGGATATTTCTCCCCATTTACCTTAAACACTGCAATGTGCATACTGCTTTACTTCTACAAAAAATATTTGCATTTCATTTAAAACTTTTATTTTACATTTTATAGCACAAACACTGATAGACATCTGATAAACAAAGCAATACAGTCTCAAAATGAAAATAGACTTAGCATTAAAACTTCTCTGCCCTTGAAACTCACATTCACTAAAACAGCATTAAAACCTACATTCAAAGAAAATGCTAAAGTCATCTAAATAATTCCACATTGTGAGACCTATAGTTTCAGGGAGGGGGTGGGCTACAGAGCCCTTGTTGTTGTTTGTGGGGAAAAAAAAAACATCAGACCAGCGCTGGAGTGAGCTGACACTATTTTGAGAGACACTAAGCATTTTTTTAAAACATTGTATGAGTGGAGTTGTGTTAATACTAATGACAACTTTGTGTTGGTGAGTCTTGACGTGTCACTTTTTACTGTGATTCTTGAAGTAGGGATAGAATTTATAATATTTTTCATACCTGCCAACCTGGAAACATCAAAAATCTGGACAAAAGCCCATGAAAAATATGTACAAATCTGTATGCTGATTAACATATAATTTGCATGCATAATTATGTAACCCCCACCCACTCTTCTTCCTGGGCCAACTTTCGAATTCAAACTGAAGAACAGACAACTAAAATATGGCCCCAGACCCTGTAGTAAATGGTAACCTTTTTTCGGGGGGGGGGGGGTGTGCAGCAATGATGTTCACTGGAAAGGGAGAAGATGATGACCCTTAGGATTTTGTTTCTTGTGACTTGCAGTATGTGGGTTTTGTGGTAAAAGTAGGGCATTTAATGGTAGGCAATATTTTAATCTTAGCAAAATAATATTATAGTTTGCTAGGGCCTCCAAAGGTCATTCTCCATGGTCTTCTGCTCAGTGAGAGTTTGTGCTGTCTGGGACTGTCTTAGAGATTGCTGCCCTTCTCCCTCACAAAATTACAGTCAGATGGGGACCCCATGCACAGCCCTCCTCCCTACAGCCATTCCAATGTCCCATTACTTGGATATTTCTCCCCATTTACCTTAAACACTGCAATGTGCATACTGCTTTACTTCTACAAAAATATTTGCATTTCATTTAAAACTTTTATTTTACATTTTATAGCACAAACACTGATAGACATCTGATAAACAAAGCAATACAGTCTCAAAATGAAAACAGACTTAGCATTAAAACTTCTCTGCCCTTGAAACTCACATTCACTAAAACAGCATTAAAACCTACATTCAAAGAAAATGCTAAAGTCATCTAAATAATTCCACATTAAAGAGATCTGTAATTAACGAAGAGGTTGCTGCTAGCAAACAACTTTATATTTCATTGTTTCATCTACAAATAAAGTGTCTGTTGCCCTTGAAGAATAAACTGCCCATGTTACATTAAAAATGATAAGCTAGTAATATTGCAATAGGGAATGGATGGTAAACTGATAACAGGTTCATAATTACTAGTTATCTCTGCCAAAGAGAACATTCTCAGGACTGCAGCACCCACCCCCTTTAAAAGTACAACACAGTACAGTATCAGCAATCCATCTACATATTGTGGGAGTAGAACCCACAGCCTTCTGCATCAAAGCCAGTGTGCCAAACAGTCACAGTCCTTAAGGCTAAACAACACACCTGATACACTTGTAATAGGTGACTCTGTCGTCAGGCACACTGGCTCACCAGGCTGAACAAGGAGAAGGTCACGGTGAGCTGCCTGTCGGGCGCTAGGATCCGCCACATAACACAAGCACTCAGGTCACTCCAAGGCAAGTACAAATATGACTCAGTCATTGTCCATGCTGGTGTGAATGACCTGAGATGTACCTCCCTTGGACTACTTGAAAAGAGACATAGAGGAGCTCTCTGAGCATGTAGCCCAGGCCGGTATGACCCTGACCTTGAGTAGCATCTTACCCTCACCAAGAATGATGCCACAATATGAAGACAAGACGATCAATTTCAACAATTGGCTTAAGTATTGGTGTCATTCAAAGGGGATCCAATGACTGTCAGCCTGGGATGACATGCTCGACAAGCCATGATGCTTCGCTAGGGACGGCTTGCACCTGTCACCCCTGGGCTTTGGGATATTGGCAAAGGCTCTTGCTACCCCCATAGTGCCTTTTTTAGGCAAGGCTCAAAAGACAAATCCACCTCCATAGGTATCACAAGGGATAAGAAACTAAGAGTAATGCTACTCAACATCAGAAGTCTAAACCTCAAGATGCATGCACTCGAAACTCTCCTTAGCATGGAGAACATTGATATCTGTGCAGTAACAGAAACCTGGTTCAAGGCTCCCAAGAGCACCCCAGCACTACCAGGTTATACCTCATACCATGCTTTTCGGCCCCAAATCTTGGACCAAACCACAAATGGAGGGGGAGTATCAATATTTGTCAAAGATACCCCCACCTCCAGGTTGGTGGCACAGCACGAAGCATCAGGGACTATCCACGTGCAACTAACAGTGGGTAAAACTGCCTTCCAGTTTATAGCCTGCTACAGACCACCCTCCCAAACCCAGGAACCACTCTGCCTTCCTGAGAACACTGGAAAATATGAAGGTCTCTCCAAACACCATTATATTGGGCGACTTCAACTACCCAAACATAGACTGGGAACACTACTCTAGCTCCAACACCCTAGCCCAAAGGTTCCTAGAATTTATAAACTCAAATGCTATGGAACAACTTGTTACCACTCCCACAAGAGGGTAAAACATACTGGACCTGATCATCACCAACATGGGGACTCTATGCTCAAGACCAGAAGTGTATCCCTCACTGGTAAGATCAGACCATAAACTAATCTCACTGGATATTCACATCCCGACTCCATCCCCTGCCCTGAAAACCACAGTGAAAAACTTCTCTAAAGCAAATTTCACACTCCTCAAAACTGAAGTGGAATCCTTCAAAGCCCCCGGGCCTGTGGAAAATACGGCCCAGACCGCAGAATCCTTTATAAACACATTCTATGAACACCTTCAGGAATGCATGGATCATGCAATCCCAAATAAAACCAAGACCCAATCAAACAAAGGCAGACATCCTGTCTGGTGGACCCCAGCCATAAACAAACTATACAACAGAAGGAGGAAGCTACTACATGATAGAGCAAAATCCCAAAAAGGGAAGGCATCTCTGATCAGTATTAGCAAAAAACTATGGGCACTCATAAAATCGTCTAAGGCCAGCTTCGAGAGAAAGATTGCACAGGACACTAAGGATACTCACAAGACTTTCTTTAGTTATGTTAGGAACCTGGGTGGGAGTTCCCAGATATGCTCAGAATTAGTCCAAAATGACACAAAATACACCGAACCCACAGACATTGCCAACATCCTAGCTGACAGGTTCAGCGCAAACTCACCACCAAAAGGGCAAATATCTATCCCAGCAGAGTGCTGCCCCCCTGACATCTCAGATGCTCAGGTAAGAGCTGCCCTCTCAAAGCAAAAAACACAGCATCAATGGGACCAGACGGTGTCCCGGGCTGCGTTCTACACGAACTCCAAGAAGAGCTAAACCCAAACATAAAACTACTGTTCGATCTCAGCCTTACTACAGGATATGTATCCAAAGAGTGGCGTACAGCAACAGTGGTCCCTCTCCACAAAGGTGGTGCCTCAACGGATCCTGGAAACTATCGCCCCATAAGCCTGACTAACTTGGTCTGCAAAGCTATGGAAAGGATCATCATGGACCTCATAAACAAAGATATTGGGGACCTACAGACACTGGATCCTACCCAGTTCAGCTTTGTTAAGGGCAGATCCTGCCTCTTAAACCTGGTTGATTTCTTTGAAACAGTCACCAAAGCCATTGACGAGGGGAAGGTGGTCCACACAGCCTACCTGGACCATGCAAAAGCCTTCGATACAATACCCCACTCGGGC
>NC_056748.1:548374048-548431548 GCF_019279795.1 Protopterus annectens
TTAAATGGATTGGTTTTATTATATTGTTTACATTTTTTTTTAAATATCCATGATATATAACATACTTTTGAACTCTAATACTGCTGCTATCTGATTTTGTTTTAGGACACACTGCTGCTTTAAACTTTTAAGTCTGTTTCAGGATATGATGTCATCCTTACAGGGTTTAAAACAAACTGGGCTGTTTTAAAATTTGTATCTGATGAAGTCTCTGTAATTTTGGAATATTGAGATGAAAGCGCTTAAATATTTTACTGTTTATTAAATAAAAAACATGCTTGGTGGTTTTAAGACGTGGTCTGCCTCCCCTGTACTCATTTTTGTGGATTTATTCGCTAATGCTGTGATGCACATGGGGAGTCTGTATATGTGTTGAACACTGTTAATCCATTTGTTGTTAATATTTTGTTTTATGGACATTTTGTTGATGATTTATTTTTTATTTGGTCTGGTTTAATTGACATGTTAAAAGATTTTGTTTTATATTTACAAAATACTACTTCATTTTTAAAGTTTACTCTTAAGTTTGCTGTTGACTCAGTTGAGTTTTTGGATGTTAGGATTAATACTCTGTCAGGTGTACTAAGTACCCAATTATTTAGGAAAGGCCAGAAGTGGAATAAAACTCTGCATGCCCATAGCATGCACCCAGAATTTGTTAAACATAATGCAATACTCTGCATGCCTGTAGTATGTACCCAAGATTTGTTAATCATAATGTTGCGAAAGGACAGTTCTTCAAATGTGCTAGGCTACATGACAGAGATAGTTATATGTTTGAGTCTTTTGATTTAGCTGGCAGGTTGATTCACAAAGGGTATAATGAGTCGTTTGTGCATGAGGCACAGAATGAAGCAGTATTACGTAGGGTAGATAGAGCCACATCTTCTTTTTCTAGTGGTAGTCAGGTGTATGATAGGCAGTATACTACTGTAAATAGCAGGGCAAGGATGTTAGTTACATATACTTGTGATTGCCATCACATCTGTGATATCGTGAAAAGGAGCTGGAGGGTTCTTATATCTGATGCTAAATATAAAGAGGTGCTAGGAGATTCCCCTAGTTTTTTCCTTTAAGAATAGTAGGTCTTTGAAAAAACTGTTATGTTACAAACCACTGTGTATTGAAAGGGGTGATCAAGCTATTGATTGTTATGGCACTTTTCAGTGTAAAACATGCAGCTTCTATAAGTGTATAAATAGTGATAACAGTTCCCAGCATCCTGACACTGGGCGTTATTATGTGTTTAAGGTTCAAGCTAGCTGCTGTTCTAGGAATGTAGTTTATCTTGCTGTGTGTGATGCCTGTTTCTCTTTTTATGTTGGGAAGACCAACAAGTGCTTAATAGACAGGATCAGAGAGCACCTTTATAGTATTTCAAAGCAAAGTATGAATAGTGCTCTGCCTAAACATATTTTATTGGAAGGGACATCATATCATTTTAAGTTTATGGTAACAGACTGGTTGAAATTAAACAGCAGAGAGAGTGATATAAGAGCTTGCACTGAGTGTTTGGAGTTAATGTGGATTTTGCTATTAAGGGCTACTCATTTATTTATATATTTATTTATTTATTTCACATTTGTTTACCGGGGCTGTTCTGACTGGGTCTACAGAACCCATTTTCAGCAGAGGCCTGGGGAGAAAAGCTCCACATACAGTACAATACAAATACAGTATAATCCAATCCAGTGCAAATGACATTAGACATAGTATACAAAAATAAGTTGAAAGAACATAAACTATGTTACAAGATATTACAATATATACTATACATCTACACAATTTTATAGAGTTAAAACATTATAGACAATAACAGTCATGGAAAAGGACTTAATGAATGCATACCTTTAAGGTCCACCTTTAGGTTACACTGTTTAAAGAAATGAGAGGGCTATTTAAACAGGTTGATTTATTATTGTGTTAGATCTGATGAAGCACCTTAATGTTGTGAAAGTGCTTATCTCTTTTTATTCTGTGTTGTTATTGTTTGGTTTGAATATTAAAGCATTACATCCACTCTGCCTGGCTGGTTTGTTTATACAGTTTGGATTTTATTATACCAGCTATTCTGCTTTGATTTTTGGTTATTTTAAATAATACATACATACATAAATAGATAAAACACAGAAAGGATTACAGTGCAATACACCAGCTCCAGCTCAGCTAGACAGCTTAGCCTTTATGCTCCTGAAGCAGTTCATAAGTTAACCAGGCATCATTCAGTGCAACGTTCTGTACTTACAGTCATTTGTCTTTAAGGGGGTAGCAGTTTGCTACATAAAGCACTAAGTTTTCACTACAAACACAATGTTAATTGCAGATGATTTAATGGAATTACATAAAAAGGGAAGGATTAACAACAAACCACTGCACCATGTCTGCTACAAGAGAAGCACTGGGACAAGAAGGAAGAGCTGGCCTTAATGCTCTTGTTGCTCATGTTCTTCTTCAAGAGGAAGAAGGTAAATAAGAGATGTCAAAGATGTCAGTATTGGAAACAGCTTGAGGGGATGAATTAAATGCATTTGCATGATCTACTGACATCACTGTGATGAGTTACCCAGATCATTGTCATGTAAATGAAGCTGGGCACAATTTACATAACTGTAGATATGCTGTAGTAAGATCTTAATCAACAAATCAAAATTGTTTGTACAAGGGATGTGTGTGCATATGTGTGTGTGTGTGTGTGTGTGTGTGTGTGTGTGTGTGTGTGTGTGTGTGTGTGTGTGTGTGTGTGTGTGTGCATATGTGTTTGTGTGCGTGTGTGTGTGCGTGCATGCATGTGCGCGCGTGTGTGTGTGTGTGTGTGTGTGTGTGTGCATATGTGTTTGTGTGTGTGTGTGTGTGTGTGTGTGTGTGTGTGTGTGTGTGTGTGTGTGTGTGTGTGTGTGTGTGTGTGTGTGTGTGTGTGTGTGTGTGTGTGTGTGTGTGTGTGTTTGTGATAAAACCCTTTCAGTTTGGGCTGTAGCTGGGCTTACTCGCTGTACTCACATTAGTACATTTTTCTGAGCATCTCTTAAAAACGATAATGATCAAACAGCACATAATATTTAAACTGTGTACACTAGTGACTGCTATATAGTACTATACAAGACATGTTTAAATCGCAGGAATGTGCTTCTAATACTAGCCATTTTATGTTTATAATTAGTAACATATGAAAATAATGTCCTTTCTGAAGGGTATATACTGTGGGTTGAGTACATTTTTTAAATTATAGGAGGGTGATGAGGGCAGCAGAATAATGTTTGAGAACAAAATGCAAATTTTTAGACACACCCCTGCTTTCAGGATATTTAATCTATCACAGATTAGTTCCCCTAGGTATGACTAATCAGTATCAGAGCATCTGTATTTTCCAAACTTTGAGTAAGAAAGACAATAGAGACATAAGTTTATAGATGGGAATGTCAGAAACTTACTGAGCATGGAAACATGGCAGCATCTATATTTTTTAAGATTTAGTCTAAATAATTTAACACCACTGTAGTACATACACATGTGCATATGAGTATGTATGTATGAACAGAAGTGTAAGCATGTATGTATATATCTATAGCTATCTATCTAATATACTCCCACCCACATACAAGTACAGATACTGATTTCATTTTCCTGTAATTGCAATATGGCTAAAATAGAGCTTTGCAGGCCCAGACCCCCACCCAGAAAAACGTAATCACTCTATATAAATAGCTTGGGGTACATTCTAAAAACTGGAAAATTCCTCTGAAACTTGAAACAAGACAAAATTAAGGTTGCTAAGAAGGATCTTCAAATATGTAGGAACTTTGCTGAAGCAGATGTATGGCTAGATAAGATGAAACTAGGAGTTTAGGTGGAATGTTGAATGAGCTAAGGAAGTGAAAGACAGACAGAAGGATTTGCCTACAACATGAGGGTTACATTGTTCTGCGCCATCTAGATTAATCATAAAATATTCTGTCAATTAGGTTTCACTGTTTAAATTCTCCAAGATGTTTGGCTTTCTAAAACCATGACAGGGATGGACCACATTCCTAAGTCAAAGTAAGATTAAAGTTCTTGAAATTAGTATTGTTTCAATTTTTGATGTTAGCCAAAAGTGCTCTTTGCAGCACTTGAGATGTGCCTAGAAATGGCTCCTTCTGCAATCCATATGGAGTTATGTGTATTGGTAGCATATCTAAATATGACTGTAACTTATTTTTTTATGAGGCTCATTGCTCCCACTACTATTGGAACTGCTGGGGTATCTCTCTTCCATGTTGCCCTCCTTTTTGCCTGTAAATCCTGGTACTTTAAGACTTTGTATCTCTCTGTATGTAAGACAATGTAATCAATGGGCGCAACAAATTTCAGTGATCAATGCTACTTTTGTCTTTTTTTCATGGACTAATATATCTGGTTTTCTCGCATCTGTTTTTTGAGCTGTTGGTAATGGGTGATCCCATATGATATAAACTTCATCATTTTGTACAATGCTTTGTGGTGCATGTATGTAATGGTTTTCAGCAACTACAGTATTATAATGAATGCACAATATCCAGTGCAACAGTCTTGCCACATTGTTATGCCTTTCACTATATATGCCTTCTGCCATTAGTTTATCATATCCAGCAACAAGATGTGCAACGTTTCCAATTCTGTTTACAAAATCTGCATTTGTCTATTTCTCCAACATACTGAATGGACTTTGTAAACTGATATGTACATAGTCCACTATCCTGGGCCACCAATATTAACCTTTTGTCTTTTGATTTAAATTCACCTGTCCTTAACCATTCCTGTGTTAGATCTTGATTGACAAGAGTTTGTTCCAGGAGTTTTCTGTACTTCCATCTGTATTTATGCATTTTCCACATTTCTTGTCTTCTCATCTAATCCTTCACCTTATATTTGTTCTTTTGTTTGTTGGCACATTCAGTTGCTGCCTGATTTTTATCTAGTTCCGGTTTGATTTCCATTCCCACATGACACTGATATGCTTCTGCTAAACCAAGCAGGGAAGTCATCTTAGACTTGTTCTCCTCATGTTCTAAAACTTTCACTATGTTTGGATCTTGTGAGGTCAGCAGATATGTATGCAGTCTTATGACTGCAGAACTATGCATGTAATCAATTTTGAGGAGGCCCCATACCTCCTTCAGTACTAGGAATATATAATTTTGGTATACTTTAATTTTTATAAATCATTTGATAAGCATGAAACATTTTTCTTGTTTTTCTGTCCAGCTGATCCAACTTCTTTTTTGGCTAATCAACCCAAAATCGTAAGCTAGAACAGGAAGAGCAAATTGGTTTATAGCTTGGACTTTGTTCTTAGATGTCAGGGCTGTTTCAGTATTAATTTTAGTCTTCTAAAATGTTCTTTATCAAGTTTTATTTGCATTTATTCATGTTTTAATGTTGATCCTTCATCAATTCCCAAATATTTACAGACTCTCTCTTGCTCAAGTTCTTTCATATCACATTCCTGTCCCAAACTGATGTTTTCTTAGTGCTGCAGCTTTCTTGTTTAAAGGTTGCTTCTGCACATTTATCAAGATCAAATTACATTCTTATATCATATGAGAAACTTTTGACCACTTGCAGTTGTGCTTTCACTTCCTCATCTGAGGAACTATACAGTTTTAAATCATCCACAAAAAGAAGTTTCTGAGAGTCAAATTGTAACCATGATCTAATTTGTTAAGTAGACAGCTTAATAGGTTATGGGAAAGACAAAACAGCAGTGGTGGCAAAAAGTCACCCTGGAATATTTCCCTTTTACTCTTATCCCTGGGATAATAATTTGACCTTTATCATGGCTTAGCTTTCATGGTCGCTGTAATGTAATCGATCAATGTAGGGTGTATCTTATACATTTGTGATCACTCTTTTATCCAAGACTCTAGGATGCTGTCAAATGCTTTTTTGTAATCTAGTCATGAAATACTTCCTTCTCCTTTTTACAATTCTCCATTATGACTTTATTTAACAATAAATGATCTTTTCTTCCATATGACTTTCTTTTGTTACCCTTTTGTTCTACTGCCATAATTATGTTTTCTTCTAAATGACTATAAACTCTGTCAGCATCATTTCAGTATATAGTTTATACATAGTCAGAAGGCAAGTTATTGGTCTATAGTTTTCAAGATATCTTGCAGGTTCACTCTGAAGAAGGAGTATCATTTTTCCTGTTCTTAATCAGGTTGGCATCTGTTCGGGATGCTCATATAAATAGTTCTTACTCATGACTAAATCTTCATGAAAAAATTTTAATAGTTTTAGCCAGAAGTTAGGTACTGCATCTGGGCCTGGGGTTTTCCATTTAGGAGATTTTCTTAACTTTGTTTCAATCTCTCTGTGTATTACTTCATCTCACTTCATGGCCTGTACATTTGAACTTCTTATTCTTTCTTATACTTCTTCTATTTGTTCAGCATCCTTGCTATGTTCTAGAGAATGATCACAGACATTTCTCCAAAATGTATTTATTTCTTCTTTTTTTGGTGGTGTTTCTATTCCTTTTACCTTGTTTCCCAATTCTCTATAAAACTTTTTTGGGTTATCAGTAAATTGCATATTTCGTACTTTTCCTTTATATTTATCTGTGTATCTTCTACATTTTTCTGCCTGTGCTGATATCTTTAGTTTATTATTTGTATTAGTCCATGATAGGTACTGGTTTGTACTAATACTGCATGTTGCTTTTAGCACATCTATCTTTTTGAGTATTTTTGTTGATCTCTTCCCTCATCTGTACTCTTCTAAGAGTGACATTTCTTGTCTTAATTGCATTATAGTTTTCTCTCTTTGATACTTCCATGATGGCATTTGATTTCTCCCCTTCCTTTCCCTTACTGCCCAGTGTTTTTGTGGTAACACTTTATCTGTTATCAATTTAGCTGCACAGTAATATATCCAATTTACTTCTGTTATATCATATCAATTTCACAGTTTTGATTACTGTTTTCATTTGTTTTATCAAACTTCTAATATTTTGCAACTTTTGACTTCCTGTAGTCTATTTATTAAATTGATCTTAATATGTCTAGCCATCTCTACTGATCAAGCAACTCTTCCCTTAGATCAGTTTTGTCTAAACTAAGGGCACATTCTTTGTTCTCTGTTTCTTGCAGGCATTCTACAGAAAGCTCCAGAACATCTACCTGTACCATAGTCTCTTCAGCTTCATCTTGTGTCATCTGTTGTTCTTTCATATGGGAACTCACCATCACTCCTCAAGACTGACTGTGCCAGAGTTACTACAGTTTCTTGTTCCTTCCCTTGCTGTATAACTCCAACTGAACTTTTGTACGGGTTTCCTACTGAAGGCTCCAAACTATCTACATATGGCACCTAATAAGTTGCTACTGGCTACACTGGTTTCTCCTTAATTTTGGGATTCATTATTCTGCCATGCTGTGATGTTATTAGAGTTAGATTTTTATACTAAATCCTTTACTTCACAGGTAATCAATACCTTCATCTTCTATTTCTTTAACTTCTCCATTACTAATTCTCTTCTCTACGTTCCCCTTTACTTTTCTTATTTTCTATATCTGGATGCCTTTGCATGTATTTTTCTTCAAATATCTTTGGTGCTGCTTTTTTGTATTGATTAATTTGGCTTTCTCCTTTGCATAAATATTGCACCATATCAGATCTCTCTTTCTTTCCCATGTCCATACTTATTTTTTATAAAAAAGTCTTTCGGCTTTACCCAGTTAGCGGTCACAACAGCGGAACTCTGGTCCTCTAATGATTGGCGGTGCACTTTTACGGTGTCGAGTTGCCAGCCCGACGCCCAACCTAAAAAGAAGGCACACCCATTCATGCACACCTACCTGCATGTCTTTAAATGTCACTCGACCACAGGGAGGACATGCAGACTACACACAGAAGAGTCTCCAGCCGAGAATCGAATAGGAGAACCGCTTGCTGTGAGGTGACAATGTTAACCGTTGCACCACTGCGGTCATGTCCATATTTATTTTTATACCTTTCAAAAATCTCTAGATTTGGTTCTTCATATTTTCACACTTCCTCAGTTGGTTCATTTCAAAGGACCCAAGATCTCTTGGTCTATATAATGTTCATAAGTTCATAGGTTCATAGGTATTTACTAGGCTGATGACCACAAGGGCCTTTTTAAGCCTAGCCATGCATCCCAAATCTCTGACAAGTTCTGATACCCTTGATAAGTGTAAGCATGGGCCTGGGAGATGAACTATTTACAAGGTTACCTGTGTTCATTAGAGACATAGGTGCCAGACCAGGGATGAATTTCTGGTTTCCCATCCAATTGCCCAACTTGCACTTGATTTGGGTTAGGGAGAAACTCTGCTTCACATGGATGGAGAGCCTGTTCCATAGACGGGGCTGAGATACATAACTATCTCTCCAGCAAGTTCTATTTATAAAACAGGCAAGGTTTACGTCTTTAGAATGAGTAATTCTGGTGCTGTTTGTTTTGTGAATATACAGGAGATCCATTAGAGTGGGTATCTGACAGTCCCCTGTATGCCAGGTATAGGTCTCCCCTGAACAGGCTGTAGGAGACAGAATATAGGGATAGGACCTTGAGGCAGTCAGCATAGGACATTTTTACTTATGCCGTTTATTCTTTGATTGAGGAACCTCTGTGGATGTTTCAGTTGTTAGATATGCCTGGTTAGGTACATACCAAAAGGAGCATTGTACTCAATGATAGGTCTGATGAATGCTGAATACAGTGGAACAATGACTTCCTTGGACTTAGATGCCATACCTTTGTTTATATGTTGCGCAACACAGAATGATTTCCTCACCACTGTAGACACGTGATGGTCAAAGACTAGATTACTATTGATGTGTGTTCCTAAGTCCCTGACTACTGGGTCAACTCTAAGGGGTGTGTTGTCAATATGATAGTTACCAGGGATGGCTGACTTCCTAAAGGATACTATTATGCATTTCTTGGCATTTAGTTTTAGTCCATGACTCTGACACCAGTTGTTTGTCTGTGTCAAGCCCTGCTGGAGAACATTTGTGTCAATGTAAGATTCAATGACAACTCAAACTTAGTCAGCCATAGACCACTGACATTGGCTTTGACTTCTGAGAAGTAAATGCCAAAAAGGAGCAGTCCAAGGACTGATCCCTGAGGGACTCCACTTGTGACTTGCCTCTTTGTAAAGGTGGACTCCCCAACTCTAACTTCCTAGGTTCTGTATGTGAGTCATTTGGCTATCCACTGTGACATACAGGTACGTACCTAACCTTTTGAGTTTGCCAACAATGCACGAGTGGGTTATTGTGTCAAATGTGCTGGCCAGGTCAAGTTAGGCAGTGTGAATGCTTTTGCCCTCATCCATTGCTTTGGTGACCTTCTCAAAGAAGTCCACCAGGCTGAGTAGGCATGACCTGCCCTTGACGAAACCAAACTGAGTTGAGTCCAGTGTCCAAAGGTTTACTATATCGCGACTGATCATCTCCATGATAATTCTTTCCATGCCTTTACATATAAGACTAGTGAGACTTATGGGTCTGTAGTTTCCAGGGTCTGTAAATGACCCACCTTTGTGGAGAGGGATGACTGTTGCCTGTCTGTTTGTAGGTTACAGTTAAATAATAATTCCAGAGGCCCTGATAGGTCATGTTTCATGCTATTCAAAAGGCATCCTGAGATATTGTCTGGGCCCATTGATACAGTGTTCTTGGTCTTTGAGAGAACGTTAAGGACCTGTTCCCTACTGATAGTAGGGGGAGTTATATCTGATAATTCCTGAGGGAAAGTTGATAGGGAGAGAAGGGTAAAGTTAGAACCGAATTTATCAGCCAATTTTTCATGAAATTGTTGTATTAATGAACAGAAATGTGCATTTAAAGTTTTATTAATTTTTTCTTGTACAAGCATTTTTCTTTCCTCTAATTTCTGTCTTAATCTTTTTGTATATCTTCTGTCTGGAAATTCTGGGCTTCTTGCATAATAGTAACAATACATAATTTCTTTCTTATCCTCAGTGGTCCACTTCATCATCATTATGGCTGCTTTTTTTTCAGCCTGTCAGTTACTGTGTTTTTTGTGGACTACTACTTCCTTCTATTGGGGGGGGGGCATCCTCCAACCTAAACCTCTAAACCTGGCCTAACTCTAGTGTAGGAATATTTCTCTGTCTTGAGGATTCTATACTGCTATTTTTTCCAGTCTTGGCACCAATGCATCTACCAGTAACTGGGCACTTCTTTATCCTGGGATTTGTGCACCCAACTGTCTGTTTTATTTTTTAATCTATTTCTGTCCATTACATGTGCTATATGAAATGCCATCTGTATATCAGTGTTGTTTTGGTGAGATTTTGTAATAACAGGGTCCACCTCATGAAGGTACCCACCAAGATTTGAAGATGAATTAAATTCCAACAATTCTACTCTCATTTACCTGCTGATTTTATCATCTCTCCATTTGGACTCTATTAGGTTTTTGTAAAAGAACTAATGCATCCTCAGAGCAGCTTCAGTCTACTAATGGAAAAGTATAAAAACGAATGGTTTTAAGGGTTCTAATGTATGTTTTGTCTGTGTTATGGGGCATCTGTTAATATGTTATGGGGCATAGCAAGTATTTAAACTTATACTGTGTAATACAATTGCTAAGTATCTGAATTTTGATACTCATATTGATTTCTCCTTATATTTCTGCACTCTCTGTTACTGTCAGTCTGATCTGTTGCTCATTGCAATTCCTCCTGAAAATGGGCATTGCCCAACAATGTTAACTAGTGAACAAAATGAAAATAACTAAAAAATAAAAATATTATTGTGATTCTGATGACTGATATCCCGGTAGTCCTATCCCATCTCAGGTTATACTTAATAATGTTAAAAACATACTAAAAATGCCAGACCAGATTTATAACTTATTACATGAATTCGTTTTTACAAATGTGTCACAGGAAACCATAGCCTAATTCTCCTGCATTAAAAATTGAGCCAGTAACTTCTATAACACTTCAGTGAGTGTACAATGAAATAAAGATTCTGCGTTATTTTGTTTTCATGACATCTTTCAGGTAAGCAGACACTTTCTTCTTTATATCTGCACTTATGGCTGGCATACAGATGAACATAATGTACCAAGAACCAATAATGCAACCACTTTGCACATTCACAAGTAGTCATGCATTCTTTATTTATCTCCTTCATACCCTTTTCTGTAGCTGCTGTTTTAAAACCTATTGAATCAAAATGCATTCCACTCATCATAAAACATTATAATCTAATCATACAATCCCTTAATCATAAGCTTGCCAAAAATATCTCCCATTCTCCATAAAATGTAGTAATTTGCTGTTTGTTGCTTTTTAAGCATAACATAAAAGTGATGTCCTTGCTTTTTAAACATCTCCAAATACTACAACTTAGCAGTTTCACAACTCTTGATTCCTCACATAACAATACCATTAAGTTTTACTTACATGTAAGCTCTGTAAGTACCACAATACTTACAGGTTCATAAGTTTATACGTGGGTACTAGGCTATCTGCCTGAGGGCATTTATAAGCCTAGCCAGAGTGTGTCGGCTTTCACCACCCCATTGATTAATTAACTGATCCTCTGTCAAGCAGAGCCTATGAAGTGAGATCCCAGGGGTGTATTTTCTGTTACCCATCCACTCGTCAAGGTTTCTCTTGAAGAGTGTTAGTGAGGGGCTCTGCCTGATGTAATTTAGAATTTTGTTGCAAAGCATGGGGAGTCTCTGTGACAGGAATCTATCCCTCCCGCATGTTCTATTTATTGTTGTGGCGAGGTTTAGCTCACTAGAGTGTGTGGCTCGCAGTGGCTTGGATTTCTTTAGGTGGACCATGTCCATCAATTCTGAGTTGGACATGGCTTTGTAAGTCAGGCAGAGATCACCTGTGAGTAAGCGATATGCCACTGAGTACAGCCGGAGTTTTTTCAGTCGGGTTGCATAGGACATATGTTTGAGACCAGTAATCCTCTTGGTGAGGTACTTTTGTGGTCTTTCCAGCTGTTGGAAGTGTCTTGTGAGGTACATCCCAAATGGGGCATTGTACTCTATGATGGGTCTAATGAGTGACGAGTAGAGGGGCGCTATAACCTCTTTACTTCTAGATGCAAACCCTTTAGTAATTAGATGGGCCACATAGAAGGATTTCCTAACTACTTTGGCAATATGACTGTCAAAGGAGAGATTACTATCTACCTGGGTCCCCAGATCTCTTATTACCTCTTCTGTATTAAGGGGGCTGCCACCTATGTGGTAATTCGTGGGTGTTTGTTTTTCTCAAATGGGATGACAATGCATTTTTTGGCATTTAGCTTGAGGCCATGACTTTGACACCAGGTGTCCATCTCAGTAAGGCCCTTTTGGAGGATGTCCATGTCAGCCGGAGAGTCAGTTATGGCTCCCAGTTTGCAGTCATCGGCAAACTTGGTTAGCCATAGTCCTCCTGTGTTTGCCTGTACTTCTGAGAAGTATATGCCAAACAGTAGGGGTCCCAGGACCGAGCCTTGTGGGACATCACTTGTAACTGGTTTAGAGTCAGACCTGGAGCCCACTATTCTTACCGTGTGAGTTCTGTCTGTAAGCCAGTTGGCAGCCCATCTCGTGACGTAGGGGTTTATGTTCAGGCTGGTGAGTTTTTCTGTAATACCAGAGTGGGGAATGGTGTTGAAAGCCTTGGCGAGGTCAAGGTAGGATATGTGAACCACCTTTCCCTCATCTATGGCCTTGGTGACTATCTTGAAGAAGTCAACCAGGTTTAGTAGGCATGATCTGCCCTTAACAAAGCCGAACTGGGTCAGGTCAAGTGTTTGGAGGTTCCCAATGTCTTTGTTAATGAGTTCCATGATGATGCGCTCCATAGCATTGCAGACCAGGCTCGTCAGGCTTATGGGGCGATAGTTACCAGGGTGAGGTGTGGCCCTTCCTTTGTGGAGAGGAATAAGCGTTGCTGTGTGCCATTCTATGGGCACATAGCCTGTGGAGAGGCTGAGGTTGAACAGTGTGTTTAGGTGGGGGGTTAGTTTGTTCTGTAGTTCGTGCAAGACGCAGCCTGGAACACCATCTGGTCCCATTGACGCTGTGTTTTTGGCTTTTGAAAGGGCTGTTTTCACCTGTGCGTCTGTGATTTTTGGGACACTACACTTTTCCGGTATTGTTGTGGGCCCTTTTGGAGGTGAGGGGGGGGGTGAAGTCTGCACTGAATCTATTTGACAGGATGTTGGCAATATCAGTAGGTTCATTTTGCAACCCTTTTACAAATAACAGCCAAGTTAACAGATTTTGTCACAACCTTGACATCCAGTACAGATGTCAATCAGCTGAAGTAATGCTCTGCAGTTCTGCTACATACTTTACTGTAAACTGCCTTCCACCTGTGCTATTTAACAGTACCTCTCACCACAAAAACTGCTGCTCAGGGCATACAAAGTGTGCTACATGCTGACAGATATCATTAGCCACGTTGTTAGTTGCGGTATCAGACAGATCATAGTTCCCATTCAAAACTGCTGGATATCCTGTATATAGCTGCATGTATGTCAGACCTTTTCCAGGTAAATGCACAATGAGCAAGCCTTAATCATCTAAATATAACTGTGACTTACATACAGAACACCTAGCAATAAGGAAAATATGTAATTAATCTAAATAACAGTATAACTCTTAGCACTTAAAATGCATTATGGGTAAGCAGATCAAGACTATGTCACATGGCAGATCAGCAACATCACTGTATCTATAGTGAATCTTTTCCATATATGTGAAATTAGACTACAACATGCAAAGCTAAATATGTGGATGTACTTTAAACATGTATACAGATCTGCTCATAAAGACCACTATAAATATTTATTAAAATATAAGCACAGATGAAAAGCTAGTGGCAGAGCTAGGGGCCCAGTGATTTCTGCAAAGATTTATTACTAAGCTGAACAAAATAAGTTCTGAGTAAACATTAACAGCACTGGAAGGTATGCAATTCCACTACACTCACACAAGTTTCCAGTTCTGTTAAAGCAATCAAGTAGATGGCATGCCATTTTTTGGAAACAACAGATTACAAAAATGAATCAATGTCAGACAGTAACATTACACTCAGTAGCAGAAGCTTCTGGTGCCTTCCATGAAGAAACAGAAAACATCAAGTTGTTGTTTCTGAGCAAAACAAAACCAGAAGATGACAGTACTGTACTTTTATGTTAATATAATGCATTTCATTCATTCTTTGAACTTTTATCTGTAGCAACTACTTGCTTCTGAGTATAACACAGAAGATTATGAGTGGGTCACTGATCATAACCTGCTTATTATGTGTTTTAGATATGGATGCCAAAATCTTCATCTCGAGATCGAAGCCCAATAGGTAAATCATGGCATACATGTCATAAAGGGTTATCAGAGACCAGATCATAATTCTTTGTAGTGCATGGAGTTTTATCTGATCCAAGTACTACTAGTTACAGAAAAAAACATTGTGTTTTTCTGGCTTTCAAAGCTGTTAAGCATTTCGTGAGCACTGTCAAAAAGTGTAAACGTGTCTCTTATGTTTACACTCACATGCCTCTCAACTGTCCAGATTTCCATGGAATGTTAACATTTTTCCCTCATATATTTGCCATGTTCCTCATAAAATCTGTGATTTTTTCCCTGAGGACTGAAGTCACTAAATTATGACATACATTTGATTTTCACACTTCAAATCACTGAGATAATGTTTATGTCATATTATTACATAGGGCATATTACTGGCACAGACAGCAGGCACATACATAAAACGTATTACTGGCACAGACAGCAGGCGAAAACAAATCTGTTTAATCTGCTGCTGTTGTTTGCTGGTCAGTACGGGCAGATTTGACTGCCTAGTGTGAGACCTGACCATAACAAGATAAGCAGGGGGTACTTAACATTTGTTAAGACTGGGTCTTGCACTAAAGTAGTGGTTAGCTGATTTGTCTTTTTTTCCAGATAGCAGTGCATAATCAGTGTGCCTCATGCACTACAAAACAATCATAGATGAGGAGAGACAGTACTGTTCTGTTTAAAACAATAGGAAACAAGTAATTACTTTTATTCTTTAGACATATTAAAATTCTTCACCCCTTCCTAGCAATGCAACAGCCATTCCATGATGTGCATTCCCAAGGAACTAATCAACACACTGGTTGATACGAGGACACTCAGTTTCATCTTGTGCTTTTCAATGCACTCAAGACAGGTGAGTAAACGTTTACATTTTATTTCACTGCATGTCTAACGTGCTTTCCACAGTTTACCTGACACTAAATTACTTGACAACATTTAAACCTAAAGCTTTCAATCTAATTCACTCTAATTACCTGACCCAATATTTGCATCTAAACCTTATGAATTCAGTCTCAGTTTTATGACTTAAGGGTGCTCTGTAATGCTATTAAAAGATGTCGATTTTACACTTTAAAGACAGTGTTTTCTACTACACGAGGGAGTGGACTAACTTCTTTACATTTACAATTAACAGAGTCAGAAAGAATGTATTAACAATGAAGCTAATTCTGCGTAACTCACGGGTAATGCTTAATGTAACCTTGTATCACAACAGACAGAGAAACTTAATAAAGAAGACAATAACTGCATATTTTTTTTTATTTGCTAAGCAGCAATTTCATCACATTTCACTTTACAGAATAGAATTTTAGATCTATAAATTATTTTCCACAAAGCACAGTTTTATATTGGAAACCATTCATGAGGCTTCCTAACAGTTCTTTTCAAGTATGAGAAATTCAAAAAACACTAATGATCTTTTCAAATTCCAATACATAAAACTTCACTCAGTAAATATAATTGTTTACACATTTAGTCCTGATACTACACCAGGTTCAAATAAAACCATGCAGGCATTTCATTCTGTATTGAAACTCAGCAATTGCTTAAGCAAAGAAAATTCATCAAACTAAAATGTAACATCCAAACGACAAAAATGGAGGTACCACATATACACAAATTAGACATAATAAGCTGCCAACAATGCAACATGGCCAGAAAAGATACCCTTAAAATGTCACTTGAAATAAAATATTATAGTTGGAACACAACAAAGTTGTTTCCCCAAATACAACAAATGAAATCTACTGTTTGAACTAAAAGTACAACTTCTCTTAACAGTCTAAAGAGTTTGGGAGAGACAGTGTCTAGATTACACTCCATTTCTATACAAAAATAATTTAAAAATAATTTAAAATAACCATTAAAATCAAAACAGTTGCTTTCAAATCCCTTTTTTATTGCAAGGCATGTTGAAAGCACAAGGAATTTCACTGTTAAATGCATGTGGAGTCTATTTCTATGCACAGACACTATTCGGGAACCACTTGAAAGCTGCATTCATTTAAACACAGCATCCTAGGAGGAATACATGGTTAAGGTATGGGTTACTGTGGCATTGAATTTTGTCTGCTGGACTGTTGTTACATGTCCATTCTCCAACAGGTTTTAAGCAATTCCCAAGGCAGACCACACCTAGACCATTTGCTGCTGTAATATTCCTTGTCTTTTACATAAATGCACATATTTATGCATGCACGCTACTACTGCATTACACCAAAACCTTTCTTTCTCCCAAATCCTTTGGAACCAAAAACATAACGGGTAAGCGCAATCAAATGATTTGAACAAACCATTGTCTTACTCTCACTTAAAACTGATACATCACCTTAACAATTACTATGTATGATATCAACAATGAACATTGAAGAAAATGTACAACAGACACATGGAATATCTTTGATACTTCGAAGATGTTTTCAGCAAGGGCATTATAATTCTTTGACTGACTTCCCTGTCCACAGTTTCTGATATAACAACTGTAACTCTTAAGACATCTAGCGTCTCAATTTTCAAATCTATTTTACTACATTTCTATCTAAAATGAATGGGGATTACAACATGGACAATGGAAAATTATATCCATATTGAATATAACAAATACAGCACAATCACTTACATAAGTCTGAGACAGGGTTAGCTCATTTTTAGTTTAATTGGAAGGCACACAGTATTTGTTGGTGTGCCTATTTGTTGGCATGTTTGTAGTTATTTTTATTAGAAGTTTATCTGCCTATTTGTTGGTGCATTTATTTTTAGTTGAAGTTTATTTGCCTATTTGCTGGCATGTTTGTTGCTATTTTGAGTGGAAATTTATCACAGTGATGACTTACTGCTGTAAATGCTGATTGTCTGTTAGCATGAGTCATCATGGGGGGGGGGTGTTTGCAAGCACACAGTCCCAATTTAAAGGAGTGCTGCTGTTCCTGCCTGCAGAATCCATCAGCAGGTACATTGTAGCGTGAAGATGGAGTCAGCTGGCAGCCACCACACAAGTGGGAGGACATAGGTTATGGTGAGGGCTTATTGACTGTACAGTAGCTGTTTAATTGTCCTTTACATTGCTGGTATTGCATTCACCATTTTCTATATTCAATACATATTTAAAAAATATATATAATATAATTAAATTAACAAGATGAATGTACCATAAGGCATGTAGGGCTGATGGGAGTTATTTTTAAATTATAAAATGTAAAATAAATTAATGAATCAATTAATTAATTAATTAAAACAGATTTATATATATATATATATATCTATATATATATATATATATATATATATATATATACACACACACACACACACACATATATATATATATCTATACACACATACATATATATATATATATATATATATATATATATATATATATATATATATATATAAAGTAAATATATTAAATAATTAATTAAAACTAATTTTATATATATATATATATATATATATATATATACAAAATATATATATATATATATATATATATATATATATATATATATATATATACAAAAGATATATTAAATAATGTTTTTAAGATACATCCAGCTCAGCATAGTTATTAAAAATTTAATTACATTTATATAGCACACTTAAAAACTCGCTTATATAGTTATAGTTATACACAATTAATTAATAAATAATTTCAGATACAGGGTCACGTTTATAATAAGGGCATAGGGTGATACTATGTTTAAGGGTACTTTGGAGCAAACTCCTCTATTCTGCTCCTATAAAGAATTTTATTAATTATGTAAATAAATACCTGAAAACAGCATGTTGTACTATTAAAACAGGGGTGACACACTTAAAACTTTGCATTACTATTGGAATCTGTATGATTTTGCTGCATATGGTTTGTTTCTTTATGCCAGTGGTGTTAATGTACTATTTTAGGTAGTTTAAATCATGCTTTAATTAATAAGGGCATGTTGGGTGTGACAGCCTGAGTAGTCGGCGAATTAGATCCCATCATGCTTGTTTTATCCTTTTGGATTGATGTATCAGTTGTAAAGTGGTGCTTATTGGTATCAGTAGCTGAATCATGCTTTTGTGTAGCTTGATTTATTTTGGGGGTAAATTTTGAAGGCTGACTAAGGGGAACTCACTCAAATTTTGTTTTTATGTTTTAGTGGGTATTGGGCATAGTTTAAATGCTATTATATAATTATTTGTGTGATGATATCTTGGGTACAATGATTTTATAATATAGTTTTAATGTTAGTGTCAAACTTTGGATAACCAGTAGTATATAATGTTTATCTCAGCATTTCATTTTTTGGTTGTATATATCCTTGGTTTTGGCAGAGTGTTTTGTGTAGGATATGACACGGCATTGCAGACCCCCCCCCCCCACCCAGTAGCTCAGCTTGTTTTAGGCAGAGTGGTAATTTTTCAAGGAAGGGGTGAGGAGGAAAACATCCTGAGGGTTTTACATCATAGAACCTCCCAGCAGCAGCACAGCATCACAGCACCAAATCATTTAATCACAACTGGAGCTCCATGTTGTTCAGTTTCTTACATTTTCTTTATCTCTTTTTTTTTGGTTCCCTGTGGTAATTCTTTCTAACTTTCAAGTTCAGCTACAGTACAGTCAGTTAAAGAGAGAGAGAGAGAGAGAGAGAGAGATGGATGGATGTGTCCATCCCAGGAAGTGCAAGACTTGCTAATTGATTTAGAAATGGTGGGGAGCAGAGCCAGAACTACAAGAGAAACCCTTCACTGAATTTGGAGGAGGGCACAGCTGAAGGACCGCCTCCAGCTAAGAAGGCTTGGAAAAAGACAGTCAAAGATGCTTCCGTCCATAACGTCACCCATCCCTGCTCATCTAACATATTTATAGAAGCACAAGGTAATGTCTCTATTGGGTCTAAATGACTTAATATTAATAGCAGGAATCAATCTGCTGATAATTGCTTAGATGACTTAAAATTCTTTCCAGGAAGAGGGAAGAGTCAGGCTGTTTGACTTTCCTTAGAGAGAAACTGTGCTTCCTCTACAGCTTTGAGTCTGAGAGTGGGATCAGGTACTATGTTGACCAGGTGGTGCTGTTATCTTTACCCAACTCGCATAGGGTGTCTGAGGAGGTCATGGATTCAAAGAGGGAGATCCCAACCCATACAGATGATTGCATCCCGCAATTATTGTCCCCTATGGCTACCCTCATCTTTACATATTCCAAAGCAAATGGCTCTCATATCACAGCACATGTTCCTTCCAAGGTCAAAAATAAGAGTTTGAAAGGAGAGTTTGTGGATATCTTTGACCTAGTTGATACTGAGGGAATAAAATGCATACTGGACGATGATGACACATCCAACAAGGACTTGATGGCAGCCTTAGCTACCATCACAAAGAAGGTGTCAGCCAGGGCACCGGTCAAGAACTGGGATACTTGGTCTCTGAGTTTTGTGGTATTTATGGGTGCAATCATTGATAAGGATCCCACCCAAGCACTGCCTTTATTAGCTTATTTTGTAGCCAAAATGGAAGCCAACTTATGTGAAAGGGGGTGTGGGGTGGTTGAATTATTATCAGCTCTTTAGGAAACCAAAAACCCTTGATAGTTCCATCAGGATGGAGGTAAGGCACCCTGACATATGGATCAGTACCATGATGGACAAGTAGGCGCCTACAGTATTGAGGGAGGGGCTGTTAATATAAAAGCTCCAAGGTTTTGTTGGGAATTCAATCAGGGCAATTTTATTTGGCCCGCTTACAAATATAACCACTTGTGTTCAGGATGTGAGAAGAGTTATCCTGCTTCCAGGTATTGTGGTTGTTGCCTAAGGACAGGTTGACTTTTTCTAGGATCTGTATCAGAACATCGAAGTTTTAAAACTTCAAATGTTCTAATATCGATCCCTATTCAGCGAATGCTAAAAATAGTAAAGCGGCAGAACACCAAATTCTTTCCTAGAGAAAGAATTTGGTTTGCTGGTTCTGTGGCTTTGCTATTTTCAGTGCTGTGGTGGAAAGTTACGGGTCGGGTTCAGGTAAGTGTGCGATTATGTGTACGTTAGGGTTAGGGTGCGGGTTAGGTGAGTTAGGGTGCGGGTTAGGTGAGTTAGGGTTAGGGGCTGGTTAAGTGAGTTAGGGTTAGGGCGCGGATTAGGTGAGTGTGCGATAGTGACAGACCTTAGGGTTAGGGTTTGGGTTAAGGTGAGTGGATAGATAGTAGTGTATGTACAGTTTAGTGTAGGGTTAGATGTAGGATTTTAAGTGTAAGTGTGTGGATTGATGTTTTGTTTGGTGTGCTTGTGTTGTGTGTATGTGTTTCGGAATAGCAAATTTTTTCCTTGGGAAAAAAATTTGCTGTTCTGAATGTCCGATATTTTGTGGTTTAGATATTTTAGGTTCGATGAAATAGCGTTCGCTATTTTCATCTTTCGATAGCGTGATATAAATGCCTTTTTCTACACTTCAGAGGGGATGAAAAGATTGTTAAGGGGTGCAACACTTCCTTTCATGCCAAGCCACCTTTTTGTGGACATGGGGGGGGGGGTTGGTTACAACACTGGGCTTAGTTCGGCATTTTTCCTAGAAGTTTTCCAGAAAAGTCCCTGTTTACTGTCAGATTACCTGGACCAAAGGGCAGCAGCCACCCTTATTAAAGGCTTTTCCAAAGTCTTTCCTCTCCATTCCACAGTCCTATTACATTCCAAGTTAGTTAACAGTTTGTCGTCCATCAAAGGACACAGCTGCTCTACCTTTAACCTAGCTTCCATCCTACTCCCTACTGTACACCTTCATGACTGTCTATCTACCCTGTTTATCTACTTTCTGTCCAATTGTTTCACTCCATTTTTTATGCTTTCTCTATTAACTTCTCACTCTCATACGTCATTATTTTGCTTTTGTTTCATCCTTCCCTTTTGTCAGTTTCATTTTCATAAACACTGGAAACAATGGATTTACTGAACTGTAAAAGCTGCTTTTACTTTTTTCTTTTTTTCATCCATGTTAATTAGCCATTGTTTTACCTTGTATTTCTACTTCTAATGGTCCATTGCTGTATTTTATATAGTTTAACACTGCACTAATGTACTTAACCTAGATATTACAACTCTGAAGCATTAGAAAGTTTACTTACTATGTTCTGATTTGAAATCTTTTCCTCTTTGAATTGCCCTGAAAATGGGCATCATACCTCTTAACTATCTAGATTTTCACAGAATGTCGAGATTTTTGCCTCATATTTTTGGCCTGTTCCTCATAATATTTGTAGTTTTCTAGCAAATCACTGGGATGATCCAAGCACCGAAGTCATGCACCTGGTCATTACTAACATGGGTGACAGTTGCTCTCTATCAATAGTCAACTCCTCCCTGGTAAGATCCGACCACAAACTAATCAACTTGGAAATCCCCCCCCCCCCCCCCCCACTGCTAAGGTAACCACCATGAAAAACTTCTCCAAAGCTAACTAGCTAACTTTGGGCTCCTAAAAACAGAGGTGGTTAACTTCACGGCACCCATGCAATTGGAGAACAGCTGCATGACCACCAAATCATACACTAATGCCCTGTATGAAAATGTACACAAATGCCTGGATCTCGCCATACCCAATAGAACCAAGATGCTCTCCTCCAAAAAAGGAAGCCAATCTGGTGGTCCCCTTCATAAACAAACTCTACAACAGAAGGAGGAAACTGCTGAGAAATAAGGTGAAGTCCCAAGACTGGAAAAACTCCCTTATCAGCATCAACAAACTTTATAGACTTCATAAACTTCATAACGCAATTACAACAGGAAACTGTACCTATTAACCTGTAAAGCCAGGAAATTTAGTGACTCTCCTATTTCTCAATTGTCCAGATTTTCACAGAATTTACAGATTTTTGTTCTGTGCATCATAAAATTTGTTGTTTTCTGGCAAACCACTGCATTTTGTAGCCATTCAATAATGACAGACATTTTGAGTTTCAGGCTTCATTTCCTTCAGAAAATGCATGTTAACACAAATCCTCTTATTCTTTCTAAGTTTATAAGAACAATATTTAAAATATGTCCCTATTTTGGGCCTTAGACCTTCCATGGCTTTGTCCAGACTTCCTGTGGTAAGAGGTTGAGAGGTATGAAACTTTATTTTCTTCTAGTACTGGTTTTTAGGTTGCAGGCCAGTGTATGATTTGACTTATATGGTTTTGCTCTGCAGACAGGATAATAGCGGCTTGCAAAGAACAATATTCTAATATGAAAAACATGCAACAATTACGATACCTATAAACTGATCCAAAAGCTATGTTGTTACAGCTTAATCAACTGTAGTCTTATCTAAAATGGAAATGAATTTCCTCTTGCCTAACTTGTGAAGTAATTTCCTACTAAATGTCTTTCCCTGGACTTGCTGCTTAAAAGCAGTGCAAAATACAAATAAACATGCTTATTCAGCATTCCAAATAATCTTCATCTGCAAAACAGACTTGTTAGAAAGCAGACGTCATCTGGTTCAAGGGGACTACATATTTATGATTCATATGAGACTGGATACATATGAGGTTAATGATTACATATATTATCATGATCACAGAATTACAGAAAGCAGTCTGCATTGGCAACTATAAACACGTCACTACATAATTATTAGATATCAGAATATAATATCATGCTTTCATCAGTACACTCTTTTTACCAGCATTTCTTGCCAAGATTAGACAGTAAGTGAGCCAATCAGCTGTAACTGTTTTCATAGCCATGGTGACAGTCTGCTATTTTGGACAGACTGCGACATTATTTTTTATTATTACTATGACCTTTTTTCTAATAGACCAAATGTCCAGTATCTAGTACTGGACATGCTCAAAAATATGACACTTATGCCATTTTCCTGCATTTTCCTATCCAACCCATGTCAGGGCAGATGCCCACAGTGAGAGTACATACTAAGACAATATCTGACAAGCTCATGTCACATCCATTTACAGATATCAAATGCATACACATGTAAAGCCCATGCACCTCTAGACAGCTGTTACAAAGCTACTAGTATGTCCCTGGTGCATTCCTAATCCCAGATGACCTGGAATATGTAAAACTCATCTATCACATGCAGAGGTCGATGTTCAGTCATTCTTGCCATTAAACCATTTCTAGGCCTGCAGTAATCAAACATGGAGTGATAAAAACTATTTTATTTATTTATTTTATTTTACATTTGTTGACCGGGCTAGTCTGGCTGGATACATGTCCATTTTCAGCAGAGTACTGATACATTACATAAAATCAATTACTATAAGATACAGCTTATAAGGATCTAAGAACTAATTGAAAGCAGAATATTAACAATACAGAAGCATTTTTACAGAAGTGTACAGTTCATAAATTACATCATTTTTACAGAAAATGTCTAATACTTAAAATACTAAATACTGTAAAGAATTCCTAATCCCATATTGTTACAAAAAGCAGGAGTAGTAATTTAGTAAGGACAGAAAAGGTAGCACAATACAAAGGTTTATAACATGGAGGATAGTGGGAGGAGAGGGAAAGGGAAGAGAGTAGTAGATATGGGGATAGAGGAGTCCAAGTGCAGAGGCTAGTCTAGGTAGGATCTGAAGAGATAGGTTAAAAATCAGAGTAGATGAGATGATAGGGTAGAGTGAAGAAAGTTAGTCAAGTTACCAAATATCTTATCTACTTAACCATTCAAAACATATGGCAGCACATACTTTACCTTTCTTCAGAATCTTCACCAACAAAATAGTCTCCTTACAGATTATCGAAAGATTCTAAAGTTCCTTTGTTTTATTTATCATTTGTTAACAGGTAACTGAACTAGTCCAATGACCCTTTTTAGTGAAAACCCAAGCCAGAGAGGCCAGACAGCACACCTAAACATACAACAAAATGTAACACAATTTACATAGAAATTTACATTATCAGTAAGACAGTTGTAGATATAGCACAGTACTGAATTATCAGTTAGGTACAGACAGTTGTGAATTTTATCTTTGCTCCTCTACAAACCAGTGTGCTTTATACCTTTAAAAAATGGGTAAGATGGTGCCACTGGTAAGTATCACATTACCTCTCAACTATACAGATTTTCGCAGAATGTCCAGATTTTTGCCTTATATTTTTGGTCTGTTTTTAATAAAATTATGTTTTTCTGGCAAATTAGTGGCAAATTAAAGATTCAAGTTAGAAAATAATGACAGACATTTGTGTTTTAGACTTCACACCCTTCAGAAAATTCATGCTAATGCAAAACCTGTTATTCTATCAGCTTTCTAAGTTTGTACGATCAATATTTCAAAACTGTCCCTATTTGTACCACTTTTTTATGGCTTTGTCCAGATTTCTTACTCTAAAAGGTTGAGAGGTAAATTATTTGCTCTACCCTGTTTTTGCAATGCTACATCCAACACATTACTCTCAGACCTCTACAGCCCTGCACTTAGTATGTTAAATTCTCAAAAGAAGTTACAGAAGTTGCACACATTTCTCATTCACAGTAAACCTCATCTAAATTCACATGCACATACACATACATGAATACCACATATGATTTAAAATATCTGTCCTCTTACCAAGCTTAGTTTGTTCTAGTATCTAGTGAAAAACCACATCAGTTGCCAAATTTCATAGCATTTTTTTAGCATCTTACAAAGCCTAATAATACTGTTGCATAAAGATTAGATACTTTGAA
This sequence comes from Protopterus annectens, assembly GCF_019279795.1. Lineage (NCBI taxonomy): Eukaryota > Metazoa > Chordata > Ceratodontiformes > Protopteridae > Protopterus > Protopterus annectens. Next base: position 548,399,052 of record NC_056748.1, read on the forward strand.
ATTAACTTATAATACAGTGTGCAAAGAAGTTTTCTGAGACGATACCCTTTTTGTTAGATTAAATAAAAAATTATGTATTCTACATATCCTCAGAAGACCATCAACCATCTCCACAATTTATTTATTTAACATTTGTTAACCAGGAAAGTCTGACTATGACAGAGCCTATTTTCAGTGAAGGCCCAGGGAGAAAAAACTCCAGATGCGTGTCTTTGGAATGTGGAAGAAAACTGGAGCACATGCAGACTCTGCACATAAGGCACCCCAGCCAAGAATTGAACCAGAGGACCTCTTGCTGGTAGGTGCGAATGTTAACCACTACACCCCTGCACTACTCTATGGTTTTTATGTCAAAAAGATTGACAAAAGTGCAGTTCTGCACTGCTGACCAATGCCACTATAGCCCCACCCAACCTGTTCCATACCTTTCATTGTCAGCAAAGCAAACCCAGCACAGTTACCCTTGAATTCAGATAGGCCGCTCTTTACCTCACTTGATTTTAGAGTATCAAATTTCATCAATGACAAAAAAAAAAAAAAAAAAAAACAGAAAATTTTCACTGTTAGTGTCATAAAGGGATAAAGACCTGACTACAGCCCTGATGACCAAAGTTCAGTTAATGGCTTGACCAACTGATGGTACTACTAGGGGAGGAAAGAGCTACTCATCATGGAAGGGGGGTGCAGCAGGACATGTTCAGCCACAGTCCCTCAGCGGAGGGGTACTAATGCATTACCAGGGCAAGCTCAAAGATCAACAAGTCACCACCTCATGTTAGCACTCTTTAGTGAGTGCAAGGGGCATATACTCACTATGGGGAACTGTGAGTCCCCACAGTGATGAAGGCAGCCTGCCCCCATGCTCAGGTAGGTATGAGAGGTTCATGGGAAAAAAAGCTAATTTTTGACACTTTCAAACTGAATTTCAGAAGTTTGATCAATTTGTTTCTGATTATTTTGTGATTGACAGAACTGTTGTCAGTAAAAGGTCTGATTACTTGTCCTACAACAATCACTTATGCACACACACACACACGCACACACACGCACACACACACACACACACACACACACACACACACACACACACACACGTACTCTCTCTCTCGTTCTCACTCACTGAACATGTCTTTGTTAACTAATCTAGTAAGGATCATTCATAAGCAACCGTATTTAAATAAAACAGCCCTCTGGTGTTTAAACCCCTAATTCCACATTTCCATCCACACTCCCAAATCAGGCCAGAGTCATGCATCCCCCTTCATAGCATCTACACAGCTACCATCTTTCTATAAGCACCTGCACCATGCCCAAATGTTTGTACCTGAAGCAAATACCATTTCTCTACGATATTCAGAAGGCCATCTTTGTTTGCTCATTGGTTCTAATCACACTACACTGTTTAGTTTTACAGATACTGATATAAATCTGAACAAATTATGCTTCTTAAATTAAACATTTGCAGATTCCAACAGTGGGTAACTAACATATTTCCTGTTTTTCAGTATCCTTTTACGTCTATGAAGAAGCAGAAGTCAGAAGTTAGGAGCGCAGAAGCTTTTTTGGAAGCAGAGCTGTTGTCATCAAGCTGGGACTGGAAACTGTAAAATGAAGGGTGAATTCTGCAGATTAAGGTACTGTAAAAACTAAGAGGGCACATTTAATCATTTTCAGCAAAAACACAAGTATATGCTTTGGTTAGCAAAAAAAAAAAAAATCCAGAACGTATAGCAACAAAAAAAATTTTCCCCCAGGAGATAATGCCTATACTACCAGACTTTCCAGAAATACACTGCATATGTTCTTTAAAGTATCAAATGATAAAAAGGATAAGATGCTGAAGTATTTAGGTAAAGCAAACTACTTCACCAATGTTGACATCATGGACGTTTTTAATACAGAGCTCCAAAGGAAGAATAGCTTTCAGTCTTGCTTTAAACAGTGAAGCACTACATCATTTCTACCATCTTGTTTTCCCTAAGTGGAGTTATTTCAAGGTTGATAGGTACGAAAACTGTAGCTTGGTAAAAAGGTATATAGTACTACAGCTGAGGGGTATCGATGACCTTTCGACCTCAATAAACCTATTTAGTAAAAACTGTTACTTCTGCTGCAAAAATGAATCACTGCGCAGCTGTCAATTTGGTTTAAAACACAGCATAAAAAGTGACCTACTTACTTCTGCTGAACACAGCTGCTGTTTTGAACTTCCTTTCCATTTTAATGATCATTTCAAATCTATGAACAATTAAGCAACATGAGCAATTAAGTCTGCCTTTGCAATAGAGTGACAGATATTTTCATCAGCCCAGGAGGCTGTCAGGAAACTCGGATACAGCTGTTCTTACCTCAGCATACTGTCTGTTTAACATGAATTCAAACTTCATCAGCTGGTTGACACGGGACTGACTATAAATAGGAAAAAGGCAATTTTCAAGCTTCATATTGTATTACTACTCTCACTTTGTACATCTTACTGTGAATTAGTACTGATTTTAACAGGCCACAAATATGAAATTTAGGACAACTTTAATCATGATGAGCATGACCTAGGAATGTCTTAAAACACTCAGTTTGAGAGTAGAAAGGTTAGGCAAACCACTTTAACATCCCCCAGTCAAAATGTGCATTATTTATTTATTTTACATTTGTTTACCTGAAAAGTCTGACTGGACACAGGTCATTTTTCAGTAGAGGCCCAGGGAGAAAAGCTCCACCTACAACAGTAATCAGAATCAATACCAAAAAGAAACAGGAGTGCAAATGACTCGGAGAAAAACCACAAACTTGCTTCAAGCCAAATAACTGAATTTTATTGCTATTCCACCGCCAGAACACATAAACATTAACGCTTTGTCCACCCCCAGAACATTTGCACTCCTGTTTCTTTTTGGTCATTTGCACTCCTGTTTCTTTTTGGTATTGGTTTTGTTTGGAGGGCATTCGTTCTTTTTTGGTTTAGTAATCAGAATCAGTTACAAATTGAGAAATTGATTCACAGTAGACAAGTTGGTGAACATAACTTGGAACAAAAATATATAACAGTAAAAATGACTAACAAATATATTAAATGAAATTATTTAACTATAAAACAGTATACACAAATTACATATTTATGCACAGCTAATCAGAAGCCAAAAAAGTTGAAGAGATAATTAAGTTGATTAAAAAGTCATGAAAAAGGGGTGGAAAGAGGGATGAAGAAGGTAGGAGAAGGGCATGAATTAGAAGGTTTGGTGAGGAAGTGTGCGGTGGCAAGAGTTAGATAGTAAGTGTAGGTAGAGAGGAGTTAGAGAGAGACCAGTAGGGATTGTGAGAAGTTATCCAGGAGTATTGCAGTTAAAGAGCCGTGAATTCATTAGATGTGATTTTATGGCTATTTTGAAGGAGGCAGTGGAAGCTGTAGCTAAGACTGGGGGGGGGGGGGGGGGGGCTATTCCATTGTTTAGCAATAAAACTGCTATGGAATTCTGCAACTGCAGAGTTATTGTCTTTAGATACTTGTAGTATTGGTTTGTGGTTGGATCGCAGGACTCTCATTTTGGGATGCACCTGCTGAGTTATTGGCTTTAGATACTTGTAGCAGGGGTTTATGGTTGGATTGCAGGACTCTCATTTTGGGATGCACCTGCCAAGTTATTGGCTTTAGATACTTGTAGTAGGGGTTTGTCATTGGATCGCAGGACTCTCATTTTGGGATGCACCTGCAGAGTTACTGGCTTTAGATACTTGTAGTAGGGGTTTGTGGTCGGATCAAAGGACTCTCCTTTTGTTGTTTGGATGTAATATGTTTTGTAGGGATGGGGTTTTATCAGGGTAGTAAAGCAAGTTGTGGGCTAGTATGAGTTGACTATATAGTAGGAGTTGGGGAAGTTCAAGCTAGTTAAGCTGTTTGAGAGGAATGCAGTGGTGTGTTCTAAAAGGATAATTGGTTGTAAATTTGGCTATTTTATTGTAGCAAGCTTGCACCTTGGACAGGTCTGATTTTCTAATACTGGTAAGGATTGGGGAGGCATAGAGCAGGGTAGAGATGGGATGAGTATGAGCTATAGTGGCTCTAGTGCTATCTGTTAGGAATTGTTTTTTTCTATATAGAAGACCTAGCCTTTTGTGTACTTTTTTATAGTAAGGGATATATGTATGTCAAATTTCATGTTATTGTCAATTTGTACCCCCAGCAGTTTGGTGTGACTGACTGGAGATATGACAGTATTGTTACTAGAGGTGATATTAAATGCTGGGCCATGTGTGAGTACTGTGTGGGTGGAAAGATAAGGAGCTTAGTTTTGTTGGGATTTAATATTAGCTGTGAGTCATTAAGCCAATTTTCTACAGAGAGAAAGGAGGCTTATGTTAGTTTTTGCAGTTCATGGGGGGAAGAAGAAGCACAGATTGGTGTGGAGTCATCCACATATTGGATGACGGAGGCCTGTAGTGTGGCTATATGAAGTTTGTTAGTAAATAAAGAAAACAGCAGCGGTCCAAGGATGGAGCCCTGTGGGACTCCAAGTGAGACTGGTAGCGGGGGAGAGAGTTCTAGGTGCCATCTGACAGCTAGCTGTCTGTCTGTTAAGCAGCTCCTGAACCAGAAAATAGTGGGGCAGCTGAGATTTAGTTCTGAATGAGTGTTGATTAGTTTATCATGATTGACTATGTTGAAAGCTTTGGAAAGATCAAGAAAAAATGCTGAGACAAATCTTCCGTTGTTTCTATGGTTGTTTACTGTCTGGGTGAAAGACATAAGGTTGGTAGTAGTGCTGTGGGATGGTCTAAAACCACGTTGGGTTATAGTGAGTAGATTATTACCGTTAAGCTGTGTCATGATTTGTGTGTGTGGATGCAGCTTTCAAGGAATTTGGAGAGGGGAGATAATATGGCGATTGGACAGTAATTAGTGAGTTCTTTGGAGCTGCCCCCTTTATGTAGTGGAGTAATGTATGAGATTTTCCAGAGCTGGGGAACTAGGTTTTCTGTAATGGAGCAGTTTATAAGAATCGCTACTGGATATGCAATAGCCACAGCAACAATGTTTAAGAATTCCACAGGTAGTTTATCAGCAGAGGGAGTTGTTGGTTTTAGCTTACTAAGTAGTTTTCTAATTGTGAGCATAGGGACAGGTTGTAGCGTAAAATGCCATTCCATAATACTGGTATCTTTTGACTTACTGCTTTTGGACTGGCTTTGAGAGTTAGCTAGGGCTAGGATGGATTCCATAAAAAATTTGTTGAACTGAGTTGCTATATTGGTTGAGCTATCTGAGTTACAGGGGAAGGGGGTGCCAGTTTTTCCTGGTTGTAGTACTTTGTTGATGGCTGTCCAAAACTTCCTAGGATCGTTTTGGTGTCTAATTTGTGTGTTATGGTAATAGTGTATTTTGTCCTGTTTGATCATTTTCTTTGTCTTATTTCTAAGTTCTAAGTATTTTTGTTTAGCAGCAGGGGTACTAAGTTTTTTGCCAGTTTGACCAGGCTTTGTCTTGTTTATGTAGCTGGGATCTAGTCTCTTTATTTAACCAGGGAGCATAACTGGTTTTAGTTCTGATGGTTCTGGGGAATGCATGATAGTTTAGAATATCAAGGAAGGTGGAAATGAAGTATGAAACGGCCTCGTCTTGGTTTAAAGTTTTCAGTGGGAGCCAGTTGCATCTTTTCACTGCTGTTATAAAGTTACTGGAGTTGAAAAATTTTTTTGTTGCGAATTTCATGGTATATGGTGGGTTTGGCTACATTGGTTCGATGGCTGGTTAGGAAGGTTGGTGAGTGATCACTTAGGTTATCTGGTAAGCAGCCTGATTGACTAATTTGATCCGGTCTATTAGTCAACATCCAGTCAAGGATTGATTGCCTTTTAGATTTTTTGTCAACTCTAGTTGGAGACTGGATGATTTGGGTAAGATCATGAAGGCTGATGAAGTTAGTGGGATTATTGGAGTTTCATGTTAACCAGTCAATATTAAAATCACCTATTACAATAGTTTCTTGGGGGAAAGGCTTACAGGCACAATGTAGTAGATTTTCTACGGAGTCTATGTTGTCACCTGGTGGAAACTAACAGCCAATTATGTTAATGTTTTTTTTTGTTTTGTTATTAATGTGTAGTTTGGAGAACATCATTTCTACTGTTTCTAATGTTGGTAGTGACAGTTCCTGATTTTCTATATTTAAATGTTTTTTAAATAAGATAGCAATGTCACCACCTTTTTTAGTTATTTGATCTTTGTTCGATATGTCTGGTTTTAGCCAGGTTTCAGTGAGCAAGACTATATCAGGTGAGTATAGAGAAAGATTAGCATGTAGGTCAGGGATTTTGTTTTTGATGCTTCTAATGTTAATGTTTAGCATTAGAAGGTTGTTGGCTTTTTTATGGAGTTGTGGAGAGGTGTGTCCTAGATTTAGTGTGGTTGTGCAGATGGTGGGCTTGGGAAGGCCAGGGTTAGGGTGTATGTCTCCACAGAGAGCTAGTCTAGAGGTAGTTTGTACTATAAAATTAATCAGTCTAATGAACAATAAGTGGTGCTTTATGGATGGTTTATTATGCTTGTGTATAGGTAGTGGGAGTAATGAGATGTGGATATTGAGAGTTGTTTGGAAGATAGAGGAAATAATGTGTAGGTTTAATGGAGTAGATGTAGGAAGGTTAATGTTGGTGGTGGCATGATGAGGTAGTAATGCAGATGGTTATTTATCATAAGCTGCAAAGAGGTAACTATTGTGCAAATTCTGGAATTACTTATCGGAGCAGATCTGTAGATGCCCCAAAAAGGTGCAAATAGCAATGAGAAGGGTACCCAATGATACCCTGAACAAACTCATTTTAATACAAATGTCTAATGCAGTACTCCAAGAATTCACTTAAATATGCCTCTCCCACACACACATATACACAGAGATCAATAACAAAATATAGATATACTGTCCTTCTCTATCTTGGGATGTTTCTCGTGCAATGAAACCAAGAATTACATATGGAGCAAGGATATGGGCTACATTCTAAAAGGGCCGATTAATGTAGTAAAGCAATGCCACCAACAGGAAACAGCTGTTCCAACTTGTGGATATTGCCAGGTGCATAACGAATCAGTGGCAGAAGCCAGTCTTGTGACATTCAATGTATTCTCTGCCTACGATATCATAACTAATGTCTGGCAACATCAGTATATAGTATGTAAATGTCAGAAACAGTTTCCTGGATATGTTCTAAAAGGCTACGTTTTTATACTTCTGTTTCTCTGTACTGTTTATTAAAACTGACATTCTTTTTAAAGCCAGATGACAGATAACTGCAAAATCAAAAATGCCTGGCAAAATATGATAACCAGTAAGAGAGAGAGAGTACAATTGTTGTATTGACTTGTGCAGGTGCATCTACTGCAATGGATATAAAAAAGAGACTGCTGATACAGAGGACAGAAGACACAGTGCATGTTATTTTTATTACATTTCCTTGCAATATACACAGTTTGGGGGCTTGTACAGTTCTAATTACAGTTATAGTAGAGTGGTGATGCAAAGACCATAAGCCTAATTCTCTAATACAATTCAAGTCAATTATTTTTTATCGAATCAACCATTGCTGCAATCATAAAATTACATACATAAATTATTTCTCTGACATATTACAAAACTCAACAACAGATTTAAATGCAAAAATTTTGAAAAATACGTTTAATCTGTACACTGAAAAATAGTTCTTACATTTCTTCTTAATTACATATCCCTTTGAATCCTAAATTCCTACTTAGGTTCATAGGTTCATAGGTTCATACTAGGCTATCTGCCCTGGGGCATTTATAAGCCTAGCCCGATTGTGTTTGGCTTTATATATCAGGCATAGATCGCCTCGAAGTAGGCGGTATGCAACTGAGTAGAGCTGGAGTTTTTTTAACCGAGCAGCATATGGCATCTTTTTGAGTCCCTTGATCCTCCTGGTGAGGTACTTTTGGGGTCTTTCTAATTGCTGCAGGTGTCGGGTAAGGTACATCCCAAAAGGGGCATTGTATTCTTTGATGGGCCTGACGACGGATGAATAAAGGGGCACGATTACCTCTCTTGATCTAGATGTGAATCCTTTCATGATGAGGTGGGCTATGTAGAAGGTCTTTCTAACCACTTTGGCAATGTGGTTGTCAAAGGAGAGATTGCTATGAACTTGGGTCCCCAGATCCCTAATTACTTTCTCTGTACTTAATGGGTTACCACCTATGTGGTAATTTGTGGGCACATTGTTTTTGCCAAAGGGTATGACTATACACTTTTTGGCATTTAGCTTTAGACCATGGCTCTGGCACCAGTTATCCATCTCTGCGAGACCTTTTTGAAGGATGTTTGTGTCAGCTGGAGAATCGATTATGACACCCATTTTGCAGTCATCTGCGAACTTGGTGAGCCATAGTCCTCCCACGTTGGCCTGTACTTCAGAAAAGTAAATACCGAACAAGAGAGGTCCCAGGACAGAACCTTGTGGGACGCCACTTGTGACCGGTTTCGTGTCTGACATGGCCCCAGCAACTCTGACTCTGTGGGTTCTGTCTTTGAGCCAGTTTGCGACCCATCTTGTGACATAGGGGTTTATATTTAGGCTGGAAAGCTTATCTATGATGCCCGAGTGGGGTATTGTGTCAAATGTCTTTGCGAGGTCCAGTTAGGCTGTGTGGACTACCTTCCCTTCATCTATAGCCTTGGTGACTGTTTCAAAGAAGTCAACCAGGTTCAAAAGGCAGGATCTGCCCTTGACGAAGCCAAATTGGATAGGATCTAGTGTCTGTAGGTCCCCAATGTCTTTGTTTATGAGTTCCATGATGATCCTCTCCATAGCCTTGCAGACTAGGCTAGTCAGGCTTATGGGGCGATAGTTTCCAGGGTCCGCAGCGGCACCACCTTTGTGGAGTGGGGCCACTGTTGCTGTACGCCATTCTTTGGGCACATATCCTGTAGTGAGGCTGAGATTGTACAGCAGTTTTACTTGAGGGATTAGTTCTTCTTGGAGTTCATGTAGGATGCAACCCGGGACGCCATCTGGTCCCATGGAAGCAGTGTTTTTTGCTTTGGAGAGGGTGGCCTTCACCTGAGCATCAGAGATGTTTGGGAGGCTGCACTCTGCCAGGATAGATACTTGCTCTTTTGGGGGGGAGGGGGGGAGAAGTTTGCACTGAATCTGTCTGCCAGGATATTGGCGATGTCTGTGGGTTCAGTGTATTTTTTGTCGTTTAGAATCAAATCAGAACAAGTCTGGGAGTTGTATCCCAGGTTCCTAACATAACTGAAAAAAGTCTTATGATTGTCTTTAGTGTCCTGTGCAATTTTTCTCTCGAAGCTGACCTTGGAGGATTTTATGAGGGATCGTAATTTTTTGCTAGTACTGATCAGAGATGCCTTCCCTTTTAGGGATTTTGCTCTATCATGTAGTAGCTTCCTCCTTCTGTTGTACAGTTTATTTATGGCTGGGGTCCACCAGACTGGACGCCTGCCTTTGGATGATTGGGTCTTGATTTTGTTTGGGATAGCATGATCCATGCATTCCTGGAGATGTCCGTAGAATGCGTTTATATAGGATACTGCAGTTTGGGCCATAGTTTCCACTGGCTCTGGGGCCTTGGAGGATTCCACTTCGGTTTTGAGAAGTGTGAAGTTCGCTTTTGAGAAGTTTTTCACTGTGGTTTTCTGGGCTGGGGGTGGGGTCGGGATGTGGATATCCAGTGAAATTAATTTATGGTCTGATCTTACCAATGAGGGATATACTTCTAGTATGGAGCATAGAGTCCCCATGTTGGTAATGGTCAGGTCTAGTATGTTTTCCCCTCTTGTGGGAGTGGTGACTAGTTGTTCCATAGCATTTGAGTTTATAAATTCCAGGAACCTTTGGGCTAAGGTGCTGTGGCTTGATTAATGCTCCCAGTCTATGTTTGGATAGTTAAAGTCGCCCAGTATAATAGTGTTTGGAGAGATCTTCATGTTCTCCAATGTTTTCAGGAAAGCCGAGTGGGATTCCTGACTTTGAGAGGGTGGTCTGTAGGATGCTATAAACTGAAAAGCAGTCTTGCCCACTGTCAGTTGCACATGGATGATCTCCGATACTTCGTGCAATGCCACTAACCTGGAGGTGTGGATATCCTTGATAAATATGGAAACTCCCCCTCCATTTGTGGTTCGGTCCGGGTTTTGAGGCCGAAAAGCATGATATGAGGTATAACCTGGTAGTGCTGGGGTGCTCTCTGGAGCCTTGAACCAGGTTTCTGTCACTGCACAGATATCGATGTTCTCCATACTGAGGAGAGCTTCGAGTGCATGCATCTTGAGGTTAAGACTTCTGGCGTTTAGCAGCATTACCATTAGTTTCTTGTTCCTTGTGCTGTCTATGGAGGTGGGTTTGACTTTTGAGCCTTGCCTAAAAAAGGCACTATGGGGGTGGAAAGAGCCTTTGCTAATATCCGAAAGCCCAGGGGTGACAGGTGCAAGCCGTCCCTAGCGAAGCAACGTGGCTTGTCGAGCATGTCATCGCAGCCTGACAGACACTGGATCCCCTTTGAATGACACCAAAACTTTAGCCAATTGTTAAAATCGATCATTTTGTCTTTATACTGTGGCATCATTCTAGGTGAGGGTAAGATGCTGCTCAAGGTCAGGGTCATACCGGCCTGGGCTACATGATCAGAGAGCTCCTCTATGTCTCTTTTCACATAGTCGAGGGAGGTACGTCTCAGGTCATTCACGCCAGCATGTACAATGACTGAGTCATATTTGTATTTGCTTTGGAGTGACCTGAGTGCTTGCATTATGTGGCGGATCCTAGCGCCTGACAGGCAGCTCACTGTGACCTTCTCTTTATTCAGCCTGGTGAGCGGGACGTCAGTGTGTCTGACAACAGAGTCACCTATTACAAGAGTATCAGGTGTGTTATTCAGCCTTAAGGGCTGTGACTGCTTGGCACACTGACTTTGTGTGCTATGTGTTGTACGTGTTTTGTTTTGGGGTAACATTTGCTTGGATGTCTGCTTTGGAGGTCTCTGTTGCTTAGGTAGATTTTTATTTAGAGCCTCCGAATATGTTTTTGTGTTTTTATGGGTTTGGTTCGCTGTTGTGGTGGGACTATGTGATACTGGAATTGTGTTGTGTGAGGTTACCTTTTCCTTCTGACTGGTTATACCAGTTTTGAGATGAGAGAGCTCAGCCTCCAGTTTGGCAATATGGTTGCATCTCTCACATATATTCGAACCTGTTTGGAGGAGGAGAGGGTTGTCCGTGTACATGAGACAGTTGTAACATTGCCTCAAAATTCCTAGATTCACCAGCTGGGCTGGAGAGGAAACCATTGACTGACCTTTGGACATGCTAGAGTAATATAGGGAACTGAATTAAAATGGACCAATTGGAGACAAGGTAATCGTAGAGAGTATAAGAGTAAGTAGTGCTTATGGTTTATTAGTGCTAACTTGTAGGATTACTTAATTGGACCAGTGAAGGGCCTTAGAATGAGAATATGGTGTTTAAATTGAGAGATAGAGCAGTTCTAAGGGAAAAAGTAAAGAGCAGACTTTGTGGAGCCAGGAATAGTTTAAACCCAATTAGGCGGCGCTGCCTGATGTTGCGCTATGTGCAAAAATGCGCAAAAACGCGCAAAAGAGGGTTTTAAGAGGGGGAGATCAAGGAGTTAGGAATTGACCCAAAATGGCCAATAAAACTACAGTTTCAAGGCAGTAACCACTCTCACAGGGGCAGGCAGGCTGCTCAATGTTTATCACTGCCACTGATGAACACAGAGACTTCCCTTTAGCCCAAGCAAACAATGGCCTCCAAGAAACTTACAAACAGTTCAGAACAGCAAATCTGTAACTGAACCTTTTTAAATCTCAGAAAAGTGGGGGAAAAAGCAAGATTTTTTTGTTTTTTTTTAAGGAAAGCAGAGGTTCACAAGTATCAACAAGTTAGAACAGTGCAGTTAATGACCCCACACTTGAGTGCTAGGCCAGAGACAGATAAAATGCAAGTTTTAAGAAAAAAAACGATTTTAAAAATAAGTGCAGGCAGGAAATTCAGTAATCTGCTCTAGGTTGTGTTCTAAATACAGTTATCAACACAGAATCAAGTTTAACAAACCAGAAAATGCTCAAAAGTAGGCAGCAAAGCAGAAAAACTTAACAAATAATCTGAAGCAAAATACTTAAAATCTCAAAAGTGGCTCCTTTCTTCTCTCAGCGTTTTCTCCTCTTGGTGGGTGCTTCACCAACAGCCAACAAGTCTGAAAAGACGCCAAAACCACGAGGCAATCGGGTTTTAAAAGAGGGAGATCAAGGAGTTAGGAATTGACCCAAAATGGCCAATAAAACTACAGTTTCAAGGCAGTAACCACTCCCACAGGGGTAGGCAGGCTGCTCAATGTTTACCACTGCCACTGATGAACACAGAGACTTCCCTTTAGCCCAAGCAAACAATGGCCTCCAAGAAACTTACAAACAGTTCAGAACAGCAAATCTGTAACTGAACTTTTTTAAATCTCAGAAAAGTGGGAAAATCTGATGTCTTATCCATTTAATATAGCTTACAAAATGCAGATGTCATCTCTTTCACCGAGAATTCATCATTTGTATTTCATATAACCTCACATAGCTCACTTTTATCAACATTAGCTTAAAGGTACATCTTATCTGGATGCATTATTCTTTGTAGTAGAATGATTCATCTCACTGCTGTAACTGCAACTAAATAAAATGTGAGCTACATCTTTGTCATCCATATATTCCTAGCACCTGCAATATATTTTTTCTAATTTGTTTTCATCATCATTTCCCATATATTAGTCATGTATAGCTCAAATCTGATCTTAGCTCATACAGAAAAAAGTCACCTTGGGATAACGGTTAAGGTGTTTACCTTACAAACACAGGGTGTGGGGTTAGAATCTCACATGGTGTTATTGGCTAGGCTTAGAATGGCCCACAGGAGCAATTAGCCTAGTACTTACCTATGAAACTATTTTACAACATCTATAGAATTCATGTTATTTGTATTTATTATACTTTTCTCATATGTTTCAAGCAATCTATTTCTTTGCATCCATTTCTCTTCCCTTCTCCCAAATGTTACTTTTTATCATTAAGTACATTTCTATTCCTGATATGGTTTACACCAAATATGTCAATACATTTTAATTTGCATTTACCAAGAACCTTATCTACCATCTCTTCCTTTCTTCCCAAATGCTATTTTTTATTCTTGGCAAGTACAATTATCTTACTGCAATGTTTTTCACCAAATATTTCCTTACATGTTTTAATTTGCATTTCCAAGAACCTTATCTACTATTTCTGCATTTCTGGTATAAATCTGCAATCAATTTCACAGTTCTATTTCTTTAACAACATCTGTTCCATTAAGTTATCATTTGCTTGACTTGTATACTTAAATCAACTAATGAAAATGTTTAAGTCTATAGTCTCCTCCTTTAAGTTATTTATCTCCTCTCCTATGTACGCTATTGGAAAAAAAACTTGGGACAAAATAATACATGTTAATTTATAAACACTGTTCTGTAGTTTAGCATATTTGTCTTATGCTCAAAGATCTGATCTACATGAAATCCTACTCAAGATATTTAATCTGTTTCTAAAATGTTTTATATGGCAGCCTTGTAACTTTTTAGCAAATCTTATCAATTCAACCACTGATTTTTTTTTCAGCATGTTTATTAACATAACATTTTAAAAAGTAACACAGACACACTTATACTAGAAATGACAAACAATAATAATTTTTCTATTTTCATGCACTATACATATTCGTTTTCTTACAATTTCCGTTCACATCAAGATTACATAAATTGTACAGTCCCGACCTTCCTTAAGTTTCACTCTTCCTCCTCCTGAACATTATGCTGCTTGTTTTTTGTAACTTTTTCTCTTACTTTCTTTCCAAGTCCTATTTTTATTCTTAGCAAGTATATTTCTATTACTATAGCAGTTTTCACTAAATAATTGTTTATATGCTTTAATCGGTATTTACCTAGAACCTTATCTATCATTTCTCCAATTCTGGCATAAATCTATAATAGATTTTACACTTTTTTGTCTAACAACATATGTTCCATTATGTTATCATTTGGCTGAGGTTTATACTTACATAAACTAATTAAACTATTATAGTCTCCTCCTGTAAGTTAACTCCTCTTTTAAGTAGCTTGTTGGAAAAGAATTAGGAAAAATAATAAATACTCTGTTTTATAAACTCTGTTTTGTAGTTTATCTTCCCTTTTTACCCAGACATCTGATTTATGCGAAATCATACTTGATACTTTTGATCTCACTGCTTATAGAAATGTTTTATATGACAGCATCAAAACTTTAAGGCAAACCTTGCTATCCATCTACTTTCTTTTTTTTTTTACCATTTTTATTAAACATGGCATTTTGTGTAACCTTTGTAACATAGGTAAGCAAAACAACACATAATATCATTTCCATTATTTTCATACACTTTACATAATGTTTTTAACAATCTTCATTCACATCAACATTGCATAAATGGTTCAATTACTCCCTTCCCTTAAATTTCACTGGTCCAGCTGAGTATTATTTTGCATGTATTGTTTCCATAAACTCAATATATTTCTGTGCAATCTGTTCCTTTGCTTTTCTAAGGTACCCACCACTAGTTCTTTTATCTCCTTTACAACGTTCAATACTTTAGTTATGGTTGGTTTTGATTTTTTTTTCATTTTCTAGTCAGTGCTTTTTTGGCAGCAAATAACATTAAACTTAATAAAGCCTTACTAGGTCTATCCATTCAGATCCTGTATCCCAACTAGAAAGGACAATTTCTTTAGTTGCAATCATTTGCTCCCCAAACATTTCTAACAAAATGTTCAGTACTTTTATTTAAATCTGCCAACTTGTTACATTTCCAAGAAACACATTTCCAAATCCCTATCTATTTCTTATAACACCTACATTATTTGCTACCAGTCCTGAGAAGAATTATTTGAAGTCTGCTTGGTGTATGAAAACACATATGTAAACACTTTCAAGCAAAAACCCTAAGCCTGCTAAACTCTGCTGTAAAATATGGAGGCACACAAATGTTTTCCTACTGCTCTTTGGTAAACTGCCTCACTTACCAAGATTTTCTAACCTCTTCTGATCAAGACTTATAGTAATCAAGATATATGTTATATGCCCTGCTAATTATCCATTTTTAAAGCAGCTTCTGCTCTAGACTGAATGTCATTTATATTGGTAAAATCTCCTTTCTCTAGCCCCACATTGGTTTTGTTTTTAGAAT
Source organism: Protopterus annectens (assembly GCF_019279795.1). Taxonomy (NCBI): domain Eukaryota; kingdom Metazoa; phylum Chordata; order Ceratodontiformes; family Protopteridae; genus Protopterus; species Protopterus annectens. The sequence continues at coordinate 548,414,321 of NC_056748.1, forward strand.
ACCCTCTGCTACATTATGAATATAATATTTTGTACATTTATTATTCTATTTATGGACTTACATTCAAAATCCTATCCTCCTTTTTTCTTGAGCCCACCTCATTTATTCATCATCCACTTTGATGAATAGCCTTCCACTTTAGTTATTTATATGAGACTTGACTGTGTAGTTCTAAAGTATTTGTTCAAATCAAGTAATTCTTAACCATTTTGTTCTATGAGGAGAATCAACTTATCCCACTAAATTTTTGGCCTTGTCCTTTCCTAAATAAAGTCCTCAAACTATTTAATAATTATCATCCAAAACTTCTCCTGTTGATAAAATATGCTTGACCTATATATAAAGATATAAATATGGACTAAAAAACATTTTCACTACTTGTACTTCTCTATCCATATCCATAATCAAGAGCTTCCAGCTTCTCAGTTTTTTGTATTATCTTTTGTTTATTTTTTTCTCACATATCATTTGTTACAATAATAGAATCATTTTAATCGCATCTATATTATCTTATCGAAGTTTCCGAATATCGAATCTGATATGGTTGACACCATATCATCGAATTCTGAAACATCAAAAGATAAAAAAAAATGCCTAAAAACAAAAATAAATAAAAACTTACCTTTGCAAGTAGGGGGGCAAGCACCCCTGCACCCCCCCCACAGACAGACACCCTACTTAAATATACCAACTCCGAGACCACACTACATTGAACTAAACAGAAACCTCCCCTTACATTCGATGTATTTTGCTTTCGCTAATCTGGTGCTGACAATATCAGCTTCGATATTGTCAGCTTTCAACAACTTGAAGTAGACACTTTTAATCGATGTACCTAAACACCTCACCTTATCATGTGCCTATACATGTATGGACACTGCTAGATTAGTTCAAGTGTGGGGAGATGGTGCACCACTATAGTCTTTTATCTTCATTTACTTTATAGTCTGAAAAAACTTGAAACTGCCTCCACAACAATGAAATGGATGCCGTATTCTGGATTAATCAGGTACAACACAGGTTCATAGGTGTTTACTAGGCTAAGGACCACAAGGGCCTTTTTAAGCCTAGCCATGCATCCCAAATCTCTGACTAGTTATGATACCCTTGATAAGTGTAAGCACAGGCCTGGGAGATGAGATAATTTACAAATAAGGCTAACTTTTCTTGGTAAAAATGCCAGGTATATCTTTGAATTTATGAGTCCCTTAAGTGCTTTGCTAATGGATATAAACATAAAACTAATAACAAAAGTAAGAAGGGCACATTTGCCTGTCTTCTCTGTTCAAACACAGCTTGTGAGAGAGGAACCCTCCCACCTTAATTCTTACCTCCATGCCTTCATATAGCTTGCTTATTAACCTTATCATTCTGTAAAGGAAAACAAATGTCATCATTGTCCGACCCATAAAAATCTCATCTAACTTTAATAAGACTTTCTCTGCCTCAAAAGCCACAGAGTTTTTTCACACTCTGCTTCCCTTTGGATTAGCTTTATTCTGTTAATAATGGTAAAGGTTTACCTCCCGTGTACAAAACAATACAAGTCTAATCTATCACTTCCGGCAATACATTTGCCATTCTGCTAGCTATTGTATATACATAAACACTTAAACTGAAATTGGTCTTTATGAAGTCTGAACAGTCTTTATCCTCTCTGGGAAACACAGTCATCACAGCTTTCTTCCAAGTTGATTATACTGTCTCCATATACTGGCTATCTGACTTTCAGCATTACGCGTTCAATACATTTCCTTCATATCCTATCCAGTGTGACAATTAAACATATATATATATATATATATATATATATATATATATATATATCTATAAAACTTCACTTATTCAACCTTTACATTATTATTTTGCAGTTTATATTTTCCATTCCTACTACTGAATAATAACAATAACTTTTTTATATATATTCTTAACTTTAATTCCTTAACTAATGTCTTCAGTTAATTTACCTGTTTCTTCATTGCTAATAATAAGTAACAACCTTGTCCTGGTCTAGGTGGTGGCAAGAAGGAAACCTCGGTATATCCGAGATGAGCTGAGGGCTAAACTTAAAATCAGAGTATCCACTAGACACTTGCCTGTATTGGAGTGCAACCCCTGGAGTACATTGGTTGGGGAGATGAATCTTGGGGAAGAATCTCCTGTAGTGGTTGGTGTCTCCTACTGTTGTGGACTTGGAGTCTTCGTGTTTCAGTGCTCCTGAAGTGGAGGAGGTGCTGTTTGGGAGAATATCTTTAAGTAGTGGGTTCTTCCTCTTCTCATGGTCCTTGTGTGCTACTTGTTTACATGCTTCATTAAGTCCAGGCACCTGTGGGAGGTAACTCAGTAGTCCTTAGGTTGCACTTAAAATAAAGACAAATTCTCAGTTCCATTCAAAAATCCATGGTGGTGGTGCTGCGGGAGCATTGTCGCCTCACAGTAAGACGCTGTTCGGTTCGACTCTCAGCTAGAGCGTCTTCTGCGTGGAGACATGCATGAATGGGCATTCCTTCGTTGAAGGTTGTGCGTCAGGGCTGGCAACTCGGTATGTAAAAATCAACTGCCAATCATTAGCAGACCGGAGTTCCGCTGTGGCGACCCCTAACCGGGAAAAGCCAAAAGACCCAACAACAACAACTCAGTTCCATTCAAAGTAGAGGTTCTTTTATTGGCATTGGCAGATGAGCACTCCTTAGTTGACTGAGTACAAATGGTAATTATAGAGCTTTTATAACAACTTTAGTTGGTGTGATCAGTGTTGTTACCTCCCATGACATCATTAGGGCTGTGTTGGAGGACAGTTTATTTTATTGCAATGCTTATGTTGTCATAGTGGGTGTACCCCTTTGTCTATCAGGGTGGGTAGCAATAGGGTCATGCAAAATTATCCCAGTATTCTAAAATGTGGTTGTTGAACCCCTCTTATGGGTATTAAAGTGGTCATGGTGTTGCTAGTGTTAATAAAAATGAAACATCAGCACTGTAATTAAAGTTAAGATTTGACTTAGTTTCTGTTATATTCTTAGTATGACATTTGAACAATAGCAATGAGAACATCACTTTTCTTTTAACACAATATTAAATTGTCTTGTCAGTAACACTGATATCCATTGTTAGTCATGTTTGTACATCCTCCAGTTGGTGATCTACGTTTTGCAGTGCTTTTGAATAGTCTTCATCAGATTGGCCTTATTTTCAATATGTCCTTTAGGCTTTAAAGTTTTAACCAGCAAGCAGAGAAACTAAATCCAGAAAACGAAGCAACACGTGAATGACCAGGTAAACCATCAAACAGAACATTCAGGTGTAACACTTATGTAGGAATCCCGTAGCCATTCAGGCCTCCAGCTAAGGATTAATCTAAAAACAGGCTTAAATGGGGAGGAGAGAACAACGTACATACCCAGGGGTGGTGCAGCTTGTGTTGTTATTTAGATTCATGGTGGTAATGCCCTGGTCTTAGCTTGCTGCTGTTTTAGAGAAGTTTAAACATACAAAATTACTGATACAAAATAAGATCCAGTTAAAATGGTAAAGGTTCGGATGTGGAGTGGTGGAGTAAGTGGTGTCAATGCAACTACAAGATGTCTGTAATCATGAACTGTGCTGTATGGGAGTCCTGTTTGGAGTAGTGATCGACAGGATCTATCGCATCTAGTGTGTAGGTGGCTGAGGGAAGGTGGAAGAAAGTGTCTAAAATATAATTATTAAATAAAATCTTTGAATCAAAATGGAGGATCGGTGCATAAAAATGGAGTCAAAACTGGCTGTTACAGGGTCTATTTGTAATGCAGTATTTATTTGTTTATTTATTACATTTGTTAACCGGGAAAGCCCACTCACCCTGGAATAAGCCCATTTTCAGTGGAGGCCTGGGGAGAAAAACTCCACAAACTTAAATACAAAGAAAAATATAATCACATAAACAGAAAAAAATCATTCAGTACTATTACACTGAATGAAATCGGTAATAGAAACAACAGTGAAAAGATTACAATCAGTGACATATACAAGTAATAAATGGCATATAGTTCAGTGGCATGCTAATGAAAAATATTTACAAGGTGCATAGAATGTATTCAAGTAACCCATGAAAGTCAATATAAAGTACAGTTGTGTACATTTACCATAAATGAAGATGTTCGAATGTATTCACTGTTGCAGTCATTACATTTGGGTTATCTGCTTGCAGGTAGCCATCAGTCGGCCTGATTAACAAAGTCTTGGGTCCTGCATTGGTTGCTGTCCCTTCTTCCATGACGTCAGGTCGTCAGGGGTATAAAACATGCAGCCGATGCTATTACATCAGTTTTTCTTGCCCCAGATGTCAAGTGACCCCCTAATGGGAAGCAATTAAATATAAAAATACAATGATATACCTCCAACAAAAATGAAAATACACCAAAAAGCTTTTATGCATAGTAAAGGAAAGTAGAGGTATAGCCAAAAGAAGTTAGGGGGCTAGAGGGAGGGTAACCAGGACTGCAACAGTGAATACACTCGAACATCTACATTTATGGTAAGTGTACATAACTGTACTATGGTCTTCGTGTTTCACTGTTGCAGTCATTACATTTGGGTAGATTCCCAAAGCTATGGTTGGGAGGAGGAATTTAGATAGCATTAGGACCAGCTAAAAGGCCCTGCAAGACTGCAGTGGCCAAGCCAGCTCTTGATTTAGAGAAAATTGGCAAATGATAATGCTTGGTGAAAGTATGTACAGAACTCCAGGTAGCAGCTTCTAGGATGTCCCTGGTAGGGACGCCTCTGTGAAAGGCAGAGGTAGATGCAGCCCTGGTGGAGTGAGGTCTGATCCCCTGTAGGATAGGTTTTCCATGGTGTTTATAGCAGAAATGAATGTAATGGCCTATTCATTTAGAAATGGTTTGCTTTGAAACAGCCTTCCCCTCTGCCCCTGCAGCAAATGCCACCAGCAGTTGTTCAAATTTCCTTTGAGGTTTAGTCCTGTCCAAGTAGAATCTAAGTTGTCTGTGCACATATAAGGAATGCAGTATCCATTCCCCTTTGTTCTGTGGATTGGGAAAGAAGGTTGGCAAATGAATGGACTGATTAAGAGCCACACTGGATACCACCTTGGGCATGAAGGATAGATTGGTTCTGAGGGACACCCTGTCCGCATGAAAGATTATGAAAGGCTCCACTGCCATATGGGCCTGTAATTCAGATACCCTTCTTGTTGAAGTGATTGCTAGAAGGAAAGCTGTTTTCCAAGAAAGAAATTTTAAGTCTGCAGTAGCAGCTGGCTTGAAAGGAGGTATAGTGAGTTTTCTCCAAAACAATGTTAAGGTCCCAGGCTGGGGTTGGAGCTCTCCTGGGTGGTCTAAAATTTTGGCCCCTCTGAGGAACTGCTTGAGCAGTGGATGAAAGAAGAGGGGAGGTTCTGTGTTATAATGAGCTGAAATGGCTGAGGCATGAATTTGATGGAGGAAAAAGACAGGCCCTTGTGAAATATCTCAGTTAAGTATTGTAAAATCTGAGGTAAATTGGGCACTGCTGTGCTCATCCCTTGAGATTGGTTCCAAGCACAGAATCTTTTCCATTTTTCAGCATAAGATTTTCTAATACTAGGCCTCCTTGCCTCTAAAATGATATCCATCACAGGTTTACTGAGGGATGGTAAATGAGAGATTCAGTAATTAGCCAGGCTGCTAGATTCAGTGTTAGAAGCTAAGGGTGCAGAATCTGGTTCGCCTGCTGAAACAACAGGGAAGGAGTCTGAGGCAGATGCCATGGGGACAAAAGTGACACACTGCGCAGGAGGGGGTACCAGTGTTGGCGTGGCCAGTCTGGAGCAATCAAAATCATCCTTGCTTTGTCCTGTTTGATTTTTAGTAGTACTTTAGAGAGCAGAGGCAGAGGGGGGAAGGCATAGACTGATAGGTTTTTCCAGCTGAGAGACAGAGCATCCACTTTCCAGGCTTGTTTGTAGGGAGTCCTAGTGCAAAATTTGTCCAATTGTTAGTTCTGAGGAGAGGCAAACAGGTCTATATCTGGGCTCCCCCATTTGCTTGTCAACATGTTGAAAACCTTTGGTTCCAGTTTCCACTTGTGTGGGTCCATGAGGTTTCTGCTTAGTCCGTCTGTCAGTGTATTTAATTTTCTTGGCAGGAACTGAGCTTGTAGGTACACTTAGGCTCATAGGTAGGTACTAGGCTATCTGCCCGAGGGCATTTATAAGCCTAGCCAGAGTGTGTCTGCTTTCGCCACCCCTTTGATTAATTAACTGATCCTCTGTCAAGCATAGCCAATGAAGTGATCCCAGGGGTGTATTTTCTATTACCCATCCACTCATCAAGGTTTCTCTTGAAGAGTGTTAGTGAGGGGCTCTGCCCGATGTAATTTGGAATTTTGTTCCAAAGCATGGGGAGTCTCTGTGACAGGAATCTATCCCTCCAGCATGTTCTATTTATTGTTGTGGCGAGGTTTAGCTCACTAGAGCGCATGGCTCGCAGTGACTTGGATTTCTTTAGGTGGAGCATGTCCATCAATTCTGAGTTGGAAATGGCTTTGTAAGTCAGGCAGAGATCACCTCTGAGTAAGCAATATGCCACTGAGTACAGCCAGAGTTTTTTCAGTCAGGCTGCATAGGACATATGTTTGAGGCCAGTAATCCTCTTGGTGAAGTACTTTTGTGGTCTTTCCAGCTGTTGGAAGTGTCATGTGAGGTACATCCCAAATAGGGCATTGTACTCTATGATGGGGCTAATGAGTGACGAGTAGAGGGGCACTACAACCTCTTTAGTTCTAGATGCAAACCCTTTAGTAATTAGATGGGCCACATACAAGGATTTCCTAACTACTTTGGCAATATGATTGTCAAAGGAGAGATTACTATCTACCTGGTTCCCCAGATCTCTTATTACCTCTTCTGTATTAAGGCGGCTGCTACCTATGTGGTAATTCTTAGGTGTTTTGTTTTTCCTTAAACGGGATGACTATGCATTTTTTGGAATTTAGCTTGAGGCCATGACTTTGACACCAGGTGTCTGTCTCAGTAAGGCTCTTTTGGAGGATGTCCATGTCAGCCGGAGAGTCAGTTATGTCTCCCAGTTTGCAGTTATCGGTGAACTTGGTTAGCCATAGTCCTCCTGTGTTTGCCTGTATTTCTGAGAAGTATATGCTGAATAGTAGGGGTCCCAGGACTGAGATTTGTGGGACACCACTAGTGACTGGTTTAGAGTCGGATCTGGAGCCTGCTATTCTTACCGTGTGAGTTCTGTATGTAAGCCAGTTGGCAACCCATCTCGTGACGTAGGGGTTTATGTTCAGGCTGGTGAGTTTTTCTGTAATACCCGAGTGGGGAATGGTGTCAAAAGCCTTGGCAAGGTCAAGGTAGGCTGTGTGAACCACCTTTCCCTTGTCTATGGCCTTGGTAACTGTCTCGAAGAAGTCAACCAGGTTTAGTAGGCATGATCTGCTCTTAACAAGGCCAAACTGGGTCGGGTCAAGTGTTCCCAATGTCTTTGTTAATGAGTTCCATGTTGATGCGCTCCATAGCCTTGCAGACCAGGCTAGTCAGGCTTATGGGGGTGACAGTTACCAGGGTCAGTTGTGGCCCCTCCTTTGTGGAGAGGAATAACCGTTGCTGTGCACCATTCTATGGGCACGTAGCCTGTGGAGAGGCTGAGTTTGAACAGCGTATTTAGGTGGGGGGTTAGTTCATTCTGTAGTTCATGCAAGACGCAGCCTGGGACACCATCTGGTCCCATTGATGCTGTGTTTTTGGCTTTTGAAAGGGCTGTTTTCACCTGTGCGTCTGTGATTTTTGGGACACTACACTTTTCCGGTATTGTGTGGGCCCTTTTGGAGGTGAGAGGGGGTGAAGTTTGCACTAAATCTATCTGCCAGGATGTTGGCAATATCAGTAGGTTCGGTATATTTTGTGCTATTTTGCACTAGTTCAGTGCATATCTGCGAGTTGCCACTTAGATTCTTAGCTAAAGAAGGCTTTGTGGTTATCGTTTGAATCCTTGGCTATTGGTAGCTCAAGACTGTGCTCCACAATGCCATGGCTAGTCTGCAGAGTGGGTAAGAATGTGTACCCCCTGCTTGTTTATGTACCACATAACAGTGGTATTGTCCATCTTTACCATTAGTTGTCCTGGAAGAATGTGGTCCTTGAAGGCTGTCAGAGCATTCTGTACAGCTAGCATTTCTTTTTGATTGATATGCAGGTGCATTTGACTTGGGTTCCATTTGCCCTGAATGCACTTCCCTGCCATGTGAGCCCTCCCAAAAATAGTCTGATGTGTCTGTTGTTAGGGTTTGAGCAGAAGGGGGCTGTGTGAGAGGTAGTCCCTTGTTTTGGTGGCAGGCCTATTCCCACCAAAGGAACTCTAGGCGTAGGCAAGGTATGATAGGAATCATTGCTTCTAGATCCTGAGAATGTTGACACCATAGGCTTTTTAGAAACCACTGTAGTTTCCTCATATGGAGTCTTGGATATGGAATTAGAAGAATGCAGGAGGCCATAAACCCCAAGGCTTGCAGTATTTGTCTTGCAGATAGCAGGGTTTTTGTGGCCACTTGTTTGAAGTAGGTTGTCAAATGAATTTGTTTCTCTGGCGTGAGGAAAGCCATCTGGGAAGTTGTATTCAAGCTTGCTCCCAGGAATATAATTTGTTGACAGGGTACTAGGTGTGATTTCTTTTCGTTTATGGTGTACCCCAGACAAGTTAGAACCCTTTGTACAAAGGCCAGATGATTCAAAAGTATGTCCTGGCTTTCTGCCTGAATTAGACAATCGTCCAGACATGGGTATATTTGAATATTTCTTTGCCTGCAAAATGCAATAACTGGAGCTAGGCACTTTGTGAATACCCTGGGCACAGTAGATAAGCCAAAGGGCAGTGCAGAGAACTGATAGTGCATGTAGCCTGCTTTGAAGCATAGGTATCTTCTGCAAGACTCCCTAATTGGGATGTGCAGATATGCTTCTTTTAAATCTAGTGTTGCCAATCAGGCATCTTTGCCTAGCATAGGAAGCAACTGGTGAAGAGTCAACATCTTGAATTTTGGAATCTCCAAAAAGGTGTTTAGTGTAGACAGGTCCAGGAGAGGACGCCATGAATTGTCTTTTCTGGGTACCAGGAAAAGTCTTGAGTAGAAACCTTGTCCCTTTTCCTCTTCTGCTTAGTCCTGTGTGTATCCTGGGACTGCAGCATGGGAGCTCTGCTGGATCTGGGTTTGGACTGAGAAGGTCTGGAAGAGGCAGGAAAGGACCAGTTCTTGGAAGGCCAATGCCTACTAAATCTTGAAGGTTGTACTTGTAAAAATCTTTAACAGTTTGCATAGATTTAGCTTTTTCTTCCATATTTTTCAGAACTTCTTCTGCCTTGTTGTCAAACAGGTGGTCCTGGTTTAGGGGAGCATCCAGTAATTTTGCTTTAACATGATCTGGTAGGGATTGCTCCTTAAGCCAAGCATGCCTTCTAAGTACAGACCCAGTTACAGTAGCCCTGCAACATGCCTCTAGAGAGTCAAAACCACATTGCAAAGTATGTTTTCCAACCTGTTCAGCTGAATGCAATAAATCCTGTAAATCCTTATTTTTAGAACAATCAGGAAACAACATAATTTTCTGTTTAAGCAATCCAGTAATATGATGCTGATACTTCAACATATGAAACTGGCAGTTTAAGGCCCTAACTGGCAAAGTTGCAGAAGTGTATACCTTCTTACCCCATCTATCCAGAGCCCTGGAGTCTCTATCAGAGGGGCTAGGATTTTTGGCAGTAGTAGCTTTAATGCCCTTGGGCCCCTGTGAAATGGTCTCAGGATCCGGAGTAGGATTTATGAAAAGGAACTTGTGAGAGTCAGGGACCCTGTAATATCTATCAGGTTTCCTGGGAGCAGGAGGTAAAGAGTCAGGGGCCAAGCTAGATTCTGCAAATGCATCATCAACAATGTCTAGTACAGGAGGTATGGCTAAAGGCCTGTGCTGGGGCAGGAGTAAGAAATCCCTAAGACTCTTTTTAGAATCAGAGAAATCCTGACTTTCCCAACAAAAATGCTTCCTGAGAATATGCAAGGTTTCACCAAAAGAGAAATCCTCTGGGAGGGAAGCAGAGGGAATGGAGTCCTCAGCATCAGAATCCTCATAGGTAGATAAGGGTAAATCCTGGTCATCAGAGGAAACAGAAAATTCAGAATCCTGGTTGGAAGTATCATAAACAAACTCAGTCCTAGGTCTCTTAGAGGGGGAAGGCTGGTTTCCCCTGATTAAAGTAATAAGGTCTTCAGCCATTCTTATCATCTGTTTTTTAGGCATTAAGGCCTGACCATTTGGTCTGGGCATCAGTATTTTAGGCATGGTTTGAGATTTAGGCCTTGAAGAAGAAGATGGCATTGGTTTAATACACTGGTCAATAGGCCTGAATGCACTCTCAGAAGCCGGTGCCTGCACAGTGACTCCCGATCCATCCAAGGTAGAGACATCCGTAGGTTCCACAGTTGAAGCAACTCGCGGCATACTGGACTCTGAATGGGTCTCAGTAGAGGCCTGCGAATCAGAGGTAGAGGGTATCAGGGGCTGCAAAAGCACCTCACTGAGTACCGGCGAACTGGCGACTGGCTTAGAAGAAGTGTCGTCGGCAGCTTTGGACCTAAGTGGCCTGTCTCTGTCTTTATCTTTGCATTTTTTCGGAATGTCGGTAGTCGGATGGCTGACCAAAGACATATCAAGATAATTGAACCGAGCACCAAAATATTTAGAAGCGTAAATATACCGATGAAGGATAGTTTGTGGTTTAAATAAGGCACAAAACCGACAGTGAGGTACATCGTGGTCTGAGCCTAGGCAAGGAATACACTACAACTAAAAATCTTTATGAGATTTTTGCTTTCCACAAGTAATGCAATTATTTACTTTTACTGACATCGGTTAAGAGCAAGAAAAAGTTTCCCCAACGGGGTACTTAGCTTTTAGTTGAAGACCTCGGTTCTGAAACAAAAAAATGAAAATTTCAGGAGTCGGCCAACCGGCACTTGTGAACTGCTTCAGCTTCGGGCACCGCACAGCAAGAAAGACTGATGTAATGGCATTGACTGCATGTTTTATACCCCTGACGACCTGATGTCATAGAAGAAGGGACAGCAACCGACGCAGGTCCCAAGACTTTGTTAATCAGGCCGACTGAGGGCTACCTGCAAGTAGATAACCCAAATGTAATGACTGGAACAGTGAAACACGAAGAACATCTGCTGGTGCATAGCTGTGAGGAGATTAAGAACAGTGTAACTATAGTAGGAGACAGAAGGGCTGCAGGAGGAAAGGACAGGTGAAAGTGATAGGGAAGAAGTAAGCAGACAAAGTGTAGGAAATGATGTGAAAGTTAGAGGTATAGCACTGGGGAAGAAATCAGGAGTTGGAGTTGTGTTTTGAGGAGCAGGAGCATAACCATTTTGAGGAGAGATGCAGTTTGAGGGATTTTTTAAAGGAGGTCAGGTTGTTGAATGTTTTGAGTGAAGGGGGAGCTTATTCCATGCCTTAGACACATTATAGGAATACAGCATTTGACCGACTGAGAGCTTAAGTTTCTTTATAGATAGTAATATTTTGTTTTCGGACCTAAGGTGTTGGTTCAGATGGTACTGGTCAGTATGGAAGAGAGGGAAGGGCAGGTTTCTGGATGGTAGATGAGCTTGTGGACTGTAGTTAATTGTAAAAATGTGAGATAGTGTGGGGATTCTAGCCAATTTAGTTGATGCAGAGAGGAACACTGATAGGTAGAATATTTAGCATTTGTGGCAAATTTAGCGACTTTGCTGAAGCAAGAGTCTAATTTTGTTCTCAAGGAAGACTGTAGATTGGTGAGGATAGGAGTGCCATATAGAAATGTTGGAAGCAGGAAGGATGAGGCCAGAGCCTTTTTTGTGGTGAGACTAAGAAAGTAGTTGTGCCTATACAGGGCACCTATTTTTTGATTGTTTTTTTTTATATTACTGTAGATGTGAAGGTTGAAAGTTAATTTGTCATCAATGATGACACCTAGCAATTTGGTGCTAGGAATGACTTCAGTGATGGTGTTATTTTGGGAGTGAATGGTGAATACTGACGACTAAAGAGCTGGATTTTGTGGGGGTAAATATTAAAAGTTTTATTTTATTGGGATTAAGAGCGAGATGGTTCTGGGACATCCAGGTTTCAGTGGAAGTAAGTGCTTCTTGTGTGAGATGCTGTAGCTCGGGGGCAGATTTAGCAGAGCAGATGATAGCTGAGTCATCTGCATACTGGATGACAGTACTGAGGGTGAGAGAGGAATGATAGTTATTGACAAATATGCTGAATAAGAGAGGTCCCAGTATTGAACCTTGGGGGACACCTGTATTTGTAGTTATGAAAGGGGAAGAATAATGTTGCCATTTAGTAGATTGCTGCCTGTTACTGAGATAGTTGGTAAACCATTGCAGGGTAGGAGGAGATAGTCTGAGATTAGTGGGTTTTATAAGCAGGAGAGAGTGTGATATAGTGTTGAATGCCTTTGATAGATCTAGGAATAACACTGAGACTAAGGAACCAGCATCTTGAGCTCTGTTTACTGTGCCGAGGAAGGAAATGAGGGCAGTGTTAGTACTATGTACAGGCCTAAAGCCATATTGAGTAGGAGAGAGGATTTGGTGTTGTATCAGGTGACTGAGGAGCTGAGTATGAATACATTTCTCTAGAATTTTGGAGACTGGGGAGAGAATGGCAATGGGACAGAAATTTGAGATGTCAGAGTTATTGCCACCTTTGTGAAGTGGAAGGATAAATGCTTTTTTCCAGATATCAGGTATGCAGGATTCCTGAATGGACCTGTTTGGGAGGATGCTGATAGTTGTAAGTATTCTGCGGGTAAGTTATCAGAGGCATTGGTACCGGGTTTGAGTTTGTGAAGAAGTTTTTTGATAGTGGAGCTGGGTATGGGTGTTAGTGTGAAAGAAGGTAGAGGATTTGTATGGAAGTGCAAAGGTGGAGTACCTGGTGAGTCAGTCTTAATAGATGGGTAGGTGGTGGTACGTTTTTTCATGGTGTCGATGAAGTAAGTGTCATAGATGAAGGCTATCTCAGATGGTGTTTTTTCTGGATTTGGACATGGATTGTTGTTACTTCCAGGGTGGAGTATGGAGTTGATTGCTCCCCAAAAATTCTTGGGGTTTAGTTTATGTTGGTCTTGGATAGCCTAGAAGTATTCTTTTTTGTTTTTGATAACTAGGTGATTAACCTGATTGTGAAGCTCTTTATACTAACTGAGATCAGACAATGTTTTGATTTTTTGCCAGGCTTTCCTGGCTTTGTCCCTAGAGGACATAACTTGCTTTGTGGACTATATTAGCCAGATTGCCTGTTTTGACTTGATCCTTTTTAACCAGAATGGGGCCTCTACAGCTTCGCTGAGTGGGAGAAGTTTTAGTGGGCTCCAGTTAGTGTTTTGCAGGATGTCATTGAAGGTGTTTGGGCAGAAGTATGATAGATCACTGGTGCTCTTCAAATAATCAGTGCATCTGCTCATTGTTGTATTTACGTTACTGCTGGAGGTCTGATCTCGTGGTTTGCTGCAAACTGACACCTTAAATCAATAATTTGCTATGGGGTTGCTGGGATTACTGTCATTTTGATAAGAAAATCTGAACTGGTGCTGAATTAGGGGGATTAGAAGGATGGAAGTCAGGTGGAAGGGATATGAGGTGTATGGAGAGACTTTGGTGTCAGGGGGTAATTATGCCACAGGCCCCAGGACAACCTCAACAGCCTCTTTTAATAAAATGAGCCATGGACGTCACAAAACTTTGCTGTAGTATTGCATGAGCCTAACTGGGGCAGAAGCACTCCCCTTCAGCTTCTAGTTAAGTGGCAATCAGTTGATGCTGTCTAATGAGAAGGTGCTGTAAGCCTGAACAATGTCTGACCACGTGGTCAGCTCTAAGTTCGGTATATTAGTGTCTAATCAATGCTTTTATACTCTGTTATTGCAACTCATTCTTTTTTTGTGAATGCTGGGGTTAAGGGCTGCTACTGTGTAAGAGGAGCTACCCTTATTTAATTGTAGTACCGCATATAGACATCTAAAGCCAGAGCAGATGGAGGAAGGAAGGAGGTTATGCTGTCTGTCATTGAGGGCAGGGGTTCCAAATTAAAATTGTAGAAATGTCATGCCAGTCATTCTATAAGTACAGGATTACAAACAAAAAGAAAGGGAGACTAGTTTTTCACCAGGGAGTAGCGGAGACCTTGTTGGAAGGAGGCTAAAGCACTCTCCTTTAACACTACTAATTAGAGGATTGTCTGTATACTCTTTCTCCAAGAAGGGGACCTAAATCTGATATTGGTCCAACCACATGGTCAGTTCCAGGTTGGAAATAGAGTACGTATGTAAAAGCGTCCATCCTAAGTCTGGACTAAAAACGTATTTATTATATTATTGATGTAAAGGTCGGAGGCTATGGGCCTCACCTGTGTATAGGAAGCCATAATTATTTTGTAGTTCCATAAGTAACAGCACCATAACGCCAGTGTAATTGGAAGGGGCAGGAAGATTAATGCTGGTTGTAGGAGGGCCGGGGTTACATGTCTTGCTTATGGAGACAGTTTGCCATTAATTCTAGCATGAACCTATGAGTAGGAAATATAAGGAAGCGGGGGGTGTTGCAAGCCTGTAGTGCATGTGAGTGGCAAGAAGTGGAATTAGTGTTACATGTACGCTACCAATTAAAGATGAAAAATAAAAGGGATAGATAGTCAAAAATAAATGCACACATGGGGGAGTAGCACGCTGTGTGTGTGCCTGGATCCAGTGGGGGGTAGATCCTGGAGGTGGAGTATTAGTATGTGACGGGTGGCCACAGGTTTGAGTTCATTTCACCTAGTAATTTGATATATAGTTTAATATATAACTATATAATTATATGTTGAGAGAAGAAGTTGTACTGTTGGGGATTGAAAAGAAGCCAGCTATCTACATATGTGATCAGGGAGAAGGATTGAAAAACCCTTTGATAGTGGCTGTGAATGTCCAGTCATGATAGGACCAGCATGCCCTGTGAAGGGATCAGGATCCAAAAAAAAAAATGTTTTAAAAATCTGATTAAATTGGGACAGGTATCCCCAGTCTTGGTTATAAGAGAAGGTAAAAATAAAGCGAAGGAAGCCATATGTGTGGAGGTGGGGGAGTGTGCTTAGGCAATAGATGAAGCAAAAGACCTGGATATAAAAGTACATACTTGGTTCTACAGCTACACAGGCAGACACAAGAACCCAAGCAATGAAGCCTCATGGGAGAGACTGCACCTGTCCTATTAAGTGCAGAGAACATGGAATGGTGAGAACTCAAAAAAAAAAAATTAAAAAATATAAAAAAATAAGCTGAGATGTCCTGCCACACTGAGAAAAAATGGTGGCAAAAGCTTCAACATAAACTTGATATTAATGTAAAAAATTTCAGAGATATAGCCTAGACTAGACTGGCAGATACTTGCCAAGTCTGAGAAGCCATGTGTGAATATAGATAAATAAAAACATAGCCAACAGAAATCGGTGCGATTCAGAAACCATTAATGGTATAGATTCCAAATGAATAACCTTGGGATGAGTCATAATCTGTATTAGAAACCCAGTGGGTACCTTTTTGAAAAGTCATTAGCAAATCAAGTGGTTACCTTATTTTCAAGGTCCTCGGAGCTGGGTAGTGTTCTTAGTATTGAGGTTGTCTCAAAAGGTATTGTTAGTAGTATCTTTTATGGTACAGTTTCCACAGATTTAAGATGCTGTGAATAGACTCTGTGGAGTTTAGACTGGGTGTTCTTGTTTGCAGTCTTATCTGCCACTCAAGCTCTTTTTTCTTGAGTTTGTCATTCAAGTTACTGTTGAGTGGGATGTCTCTGATTTTTTTCTAAACTCAAGAATGTGAAAATGTTGTGTCCAGGTTTATCCTTGGTGTGTATAGCCATCAGATTGGTGAGGCCTTGTAACAAATATCCAAGATGTGTCTAGCTACCCTGGTTTTAAGTTTGTTAATCGTCTTGCCTATGTAAAATGCTCAGCACTTGCTGCACTGGGCTATGTAGACAACTTTTTCTGTATTTCAGTTCCCAAGTGTATGTGTGTTGTATTTTTTCAGGCTGTTAGGGCAAATGAAGTAGTCTTGGTTGCCCATATACTTGCAGTAAGTGCAGGGTGGGTTACTGCAAGAGAAGGTGCCTCCATTTTTGTTTCGGAGGTTGTGTTGTTCCACATAACTCCTTATGCTTTAGTCTCTTCTAGCTGTAAATCTGGGTTGCTGTGGCAGAGTCTGGTTAAGATTCTTGTTTTCTGTGATAATGATCTAGTTGTGCCTTATAATTCAAGGTGTATAGGGGGGCATTAGACTGAGCCCTAAGTTGTTGTCCATTCTGTGGTTACTCAATTCCCTGAGGTATCTGTGAGGGTTATGACCAGGTTGGATTGCAGTGGGGGAATCCAATATCCTTTGCTGTATGATGGGTCTAAGAATCTCAGGTGCAAGATTAGCAGTAGTACGTAGTGGTGCAACCTACAACTGGTATACTGACATTCGTTGTTGCTGATAATTCCCTAATAAAATACACATAAGCTCAGCTGCTATCAGAAACCCACAAATAATACCACAGTAACACAATGCAATTGTCCTAAAGAGGAGTGCCATGTCCTAACAGCCTAGGCTTCATGTTCTACATGAGGGTATGAAAAAAGGTCAATTCTATGATCTAGTGTTCCATTTTTCTAGGAGGATCACCAGGTTCTAATGCCCCAACCTACAGTCTACTTTACCAAACATTTACATGTGCAGAAAAAAAAAGTCTGTTTATTGCTCCCCTAACTCTTTGCAGCCCAAGTGGCTGCCCCCTTTGCTCCACTCTAGTTCCACTTCAGGTGTCCTCTTCTTTACCCGAAACAGATGAGTAAACTGTGCTGAGGAATGCAAGCACACCACAAACTGTTGTGGGTTACTGCACTATAGAAACCTGATTTACATCAAAAGTGCATACACTGTACATCACAGCTAAGCTGCAGGGTCTTCTGAGAGGCTTTGACTGATGTTACTGATATTGTCAGAAGTTATGCAGCAGGTACAGAAATATCTTATTTCTCCTGGTAAAGATTGTGTTTAGAGTATGGCTATATGAAGGGTTAAGAGAAGCATAAGCTTACAACTACACACAGGCTGCCTTTTCAACTGATAATACAGATAAGTATCAGTACATTAACTAAATAA
>NC_056748.1:548434048-548436548 GCF_019279795.1 Protopterus annectens
CCATGGCAGTCATATACAAGAGTAAAGACAGGGCAGTATTAATAATCTCAGCCTGTGCCCCACATTAGGGATATAATGGTAAAGAAAATCTTGCATTTAGGCAGAAGTTCGAGAACAAGATATGGGGTCCTACTGGGTACATATGCATAGGCAAAATGAATAAGGAAGGAGAGGGTACTCAAGACTTCTGTCTGGCAAAAGGCTCAATGGTGGCAGCCATACATTCTCAAAATCCCATACAAGAGTGTACTACATGGAGGACAGGTCATTAGAGATTGCAAAATCATCCTCAGTGAAACAGTCAACTCACAGTGTAAACCACTGGTGGCCAAAAGAGATGCAAGTAGTGGTCAGAGAAACTCTAAGTTCAAGAGATACTAGGTTGTATACCTGGAGTGAAAGCACAACATTTGAAGGAAACACTCAGGGCTCTAGGACTTCAACAGGGTGAGGGAATAGGTAAAGTCAAAGAAGAATGGCAGTTTCTCAAAACAGCATATGTGAAAACTGTAACAAATATGTGACTTAGCCAGGTATGGAAAAAGGGTACATAAGGAAAGCCACTGGTGGGTGCAGATGTCACAGTGGTGCACCAGTAGTGTTGTTGCCCCACAGCAAGAGGTTCTCCGGTTTGATTCTCAGCTGGGGTGTGCCTTTTGTGTGGAGTCTGCATGACCTCCCTGCATTTGTGTGGGTTTCTTTTGGGTGCTCCAGTTTCCTCGCATATTACAATGTCTCTGGGCCTCCGCTGAAAATTGGCTTTGTTCCAAGTCAGAATTTCCCAGTTAACAAATGTTAAATAAATAAATAAAATAAAAAAAATCCAGAAGTTACCAAAAGAAAAAAGAACTGTAGGAAGAAGAGGAAGATAGAACAGAGAGAGAAGGAATACAGGTTGGCTAACAAAGAGGCTAACAGAGCCGATGGAAAAGCAAAGAGCAGCGCATTAGAGGCACTCTACAAGCTTCTGTAAAGTGTCTCAGTAAATAGCACAAAGAAACTTTGTCAGGTTGAAGGGCAAAGGGCAAAGACTTAAAAAAAGAAGATAGTCATCAGACACCATTCATAACGGATACCAGCAATAACTTCCTCTTCGGTCCACAGGACATCAAAGACAGATGAAGGAGTACTTCCAACAGCTTCTGAATGACGGAAAACCTACAGAAAGTGTACTGCCACATATACAGCATATGATGAGAGATGAAGAAGACCCGATCCTAGAAGAAATAAAAGCAGAGCTAATGAAACTGAACTCAGGAAAGGAAGCAGGCTCAGATGAGATCACTGCAGATATGATCAAAATGTTGGGTAAGTTAAGGAGACATGGATCCTGAGGTTACTTGTCACAGTATATAAATATATATATATATATATATATATATATATATACACATATATATATATATATATATATATATATACATATATATATATATATATATATATATATATATATACATTATATATATATATATATATATATATATATATATATACACATATATATATATCCATGATAACTAGAGAATACAAATTTAGCACCAGTGTGCAAAAATAAAAGGGACATTCACAACAGTGGGCAGTGCAGAGGTATCAGTCTCCTACTACTGTGCATGAATGCATTGGAAAGGGTGATCATAAATAAATATAGAGGGTAGAAGAAAGGAAGATGACAGCTGAGCAGTTTGGAATCATAATCAGTGTGCAGCATAACTAACCAAATGTTTGTGCTGAGACAAACAGCAGAAAAAAAGCTGAAAGTGTGGAAAGAAAAAAAGAGTCCTTCTAGGGATTCCTAGACACGTCATGCCTTGGCCTTTTCTGTCTTTGTTAGTGGTTTGCCTTTACTGGCCTAAATGTAGCCAAAAAGACTTAAAAGTAAACAGTCTTTGGCACTCAGAAGTCGTGTAACTGGAATACTGGTATGTCTTTACAAGTCATTTCATATATCGTATGGAGCTCCACTACATGAGGTTTAATTTACTGCACAGTAAAGACACTGTCTAAAAAATTGAAAATGAGATGAAAGGGAAACTAGTGGAACAGGTTAAAAGCTTTGAGTATATGTGAGAAGTGGTTGAGGAGAAAGGAAGTCTGAATTAGGTTGTTATGATTAGAATTGAGGGGCTGCAGCCCACTAGCACAAAGTGGTGACTGCTACTTCTGTCTGGTACAGAAGTTTAAACACTGAAGGTAAAGCAGATGAGCAAGCCAAAGCTGATGAAAATGAAATGCCTAAGACAAGTGGTAAGATGCACACTGTGAGGCATATGAAGGAATGATGACTTTACAACAGAAGCCAAAGTAGCTCCAAGTGTACAGAAGATCAAAGAGAACAGGTTTCAGTGCTTAAGCACATGCATGAAGCAGATGATTTGATGAAGATTATTTGGGACAGACACATATATATTTTTACATAAAACACACAAAGGCAAAACACATAAGATCATTGCTTGTAGAATTTAAGAATCCATAACTGAAATGTGTGCAAAAGCAACTC